>NW_027448042.1:0-80649 GCF_038048845.1 Mixophyes fleayi | reverse complement strand
TGATTTGATTCATAATTCATCATTCATCATTCAATTCATGATTCATGATTCAATTTATGATTCATGATTCCTGATTCAATTCATGATTCATGATTCAATTCATGATTCATGATTCATTTCATGATTCATGATTCAATTCATGATTCAATTCATGATTCAATTTATGATTCATGAATCAATTCAAGATTCATGGTTCATGATTCAATTCATGATTCATTTCATGATTCATGATTCAATTCATGATTCAATTCATGATTCAACTTATGATTTATAATTCATGATTCAATTCATGATTCACTTCATGATTCCTGATTCATGATTCAATTCATGAATCATGATTCGATTCATGATTTATGTTTCAATTCATGATTCAATTCTTGATTCAATTCATAATTCAATTCATGATTCGATTCATGACTCATGTTTGAATTCATGATTCAATTCATGATTCATGATTCATGATTCAATTCATGATTCATGATTCAATTCATAATTCATGATTCGATTCATGATTCATGATTCATGATTCAATTCATGATTCACGATTCGATTTATGATTCATGATTCAATTCATCATTCATGATTCAATTCATGATTCATGAATCAATTCAAAATTCATGATTCAATTCATGATTCATTTCATGATTCATGATTCATTTCATGATTCAATTCATGAATCAACTTATGATTTATAATTCATGATTCAATTCATGATTCAATTCATGATTCAATTCATGATTCATGATTCATGATTCAATTCATGATTCATGATTCAATTCATGATTCATGATTTGATTCATGATTCATCATTTATCATTCAATTAATGATTCATTATTCAATTCATGATTCAATTTATGATTCATGATTCCTAATTCAATTCATGATTCATGATTCAATTCATGATTCATGATTCCTTTCATGATTCATGATTCAATTCATGATTCATGATTCAATTCAAGATTCATGATTCATGATTCAATTCATGATTCATGATTCAATTCATGATTCTTGATTCTTTTCATGATTCATGATTCAATTTATGATTCAATTCATGATTCAACTTATGATTTATAATTCATAATTCAATTCATGATTCAATTCATGATTCATGATTCATGATTCAATTCATGATTCATGATTCAATTCATGAATCATGATTCGATTCATGATTTATGTTTCAATTCATGATTCAATTCTTGATTCAATTCATAATTCATTTCATGATTCATGATTCAATTCATGATTCATGATTCAATTCTTGATTTATGATTCATGATTCATGATTCAATTCATGATACATGATTCAATTCATGATTCATGATTCATTTCATGATTCATGATTCATTTCATGATTCATGATTCAATTCATGATTCATGATTTAATTCATGATTGAATTCATGATTCAATTTATGATTCATAATTCATGATTCAATTCATGATTCAATTCATGATTCATGATTCAATTCATGATTCATGATTCAATTCATGATTCATGATTCAATGCATGATTCAATTCTTGATTCAATTCATAATTCAATTCATGATTCATGATTAAATTCATGATTCATGATTAAATTCATGATTCAATTCATGATTCATGATTCAATTCATGATTCATGATTCAATTCATGATTCATGATTCAATGCATGATTCAATTCTTGATTCAATTCATAATTCAATTCATGATTCATGATTCAATTCATGATTCAATTCATGATTTATGATTCAATTCATGATTTATTTCATGATTCATGATTCGATTCATGATTCAATTCATGATTCATGATTCAATGCATGATTCAATTCTTGATTCAATTCATAATTCAATTCTTGATTCAATTCATGATTCAATTTATGATTCATGATTCAATTCAAGATTCATGGTTCATGATTCAATTCATGGTTCGTGATTCAATTCATGATTCATGATTCAATTCATGATACATGATTCAATTCATGATTCATGATTCATTTCATGATTCATGATTCATTTCATGATTCATGATTCAATTCATGATTCATTTCATGATTCATGATTTAATTCATGATTGAATTCATGATTCAATTTATGATTCATAATTCATGATTCAATTCATGATTCAATTCATGATTCATGATTCAATTCATGATTCATGATTCAATGCATGATTCAATTCTTGATTCAATTCATAATTCAATTCATGAATCATGATTAAATTCATGATTCATGATTAAATTCATGATTCAATTCATGATTCATGATTCAATTCATGATTCATGATTCAATTCATGATTCATGATTCAATGCATGATTCAATTCTTGATTCAATTCATAATTCAATTCATGATTCATGATTCAATTCATGATTCAATTCATGATTTATGATTCAATTCATGATTTATTTCATGATTCATGATTCGATTCATGATTCAATTCATGATTCATGATTCAATGCATGATTCAATTCTTGATTCAATTCATAATTCAATTCTTGATTCAATTCATGATTCAATTTATGATTCATGATTCAATTCAAGATTCATTGTTCATGATTCAATTCATGGTTCGTGATTCAATTCATGATTCATGATTCAATTCATGATACATGATTCAATTCATGATTCATGATTCATTTCATGATTCATGATTCATTTCATGATTCATGATTCAATTCATGATTCATTTCATGATTCATGATTTAATTCATGATTGAATTCATGATTCAATTTATGATTCATAATTCATGATTCAATTCATGATTCAATTCATGATTCATGATTCAATTCATGATTCATGATTCAATGCATGATTCAATTCTTGATTCAATTCATAATTCAATTCATGAATCATGATTAAATTCATGATTCATGATTAAATTCATGATTCAATTCATGATTCATGATTCAATTCATGATTCATGATTCAATTCATGATTCATGATTCAATGCATGATTCAATTCTTGATTCAATTCATAATTCAATTCATGATTCATGATTCAATTCATGATTCAATTCATGATTTATGATTCAATTCATGATTTATTTCATGATTCATGATTCGATTCATGATTCATGATTCAATTCATGATTCAATGCATGATTTATGATTCATGATTCAATTCATGATTCAATTCATGATTCATGATTCATGATTCAATTCATGATTCATGATTCAATTCATGATTCATGATTCAATGCATGATTCAATTCTTGATTCAATTCATAATTCAATTCTTGATTCAATTCATGATTCAATTTATGATTCATGATTCAATTCAAGATTCATGGTTCATGATTCAATTCATGGTTCGTGATTCAATTCATGATTCATGATTCAATTCATGATTCATGATTCATTTCATGATTCATTTCATGATTCATGATTCAATTCATGATTCAATTCATGATTCAACTTATGATTTATAATTCATGATTCAATTCATGATTCAATTCATGATTCATGATTCATGATTCAATTCATGATTCATGATTCAATTCATGAATCATGATTCGATTCATGATTTATGTTTCAATTCATGATTCAATTCTTGATTCAATTCATAATTCAATTCATGATTCGATTCATGATTCATGTTTGAATTCATGATTCAATTCATGATTCATGATTCCTTTCATGATTCATGATTCAATTCATGATTCATGATTCAATTCATGATTCTTGATTCATTTCATGATTCATGATGCAATTTATGATTCAATTCATGATTCAACTTATGATTTATAATTCATAATTCAATTCATGATTCAATTCATGATTCATGATTCATGATTCAATTCATGATTCATGATTCAATTCATGAATCATGATTCGATTCATGATTTATGTTTCAATTCATGATTTAATTCTTGATTCAATTCATAATTCATTTCATGATTCATGATTCAATTCATGATTCATGATTCAATTCTTGATTTATGATTCATGATTCATGATTCAATTCATGATACATGATTCAATTCATGATTCATGATTCATTTCATGATTCATGATTCATTTCATGATTCATGATTCAATCATGATTCATTTCATGATTCATGATTTAATTCATGATTGAATTCATGATTCAATTTATGATTCATAATTCATGATTCAATTCATGATTAAATTCATGATTCATGATTCAATTCATGATTCATGATTCAATTCATGATTCATGATTCAATGCATGATTCAATTCTTGATTCAATTCATAATTCAATTCATGATTCATGATTAAATTCATGATTCAATTCATGATTCATGATTCAATTCATGATTCATGATTCAATTCATGATTCATGATTCAATGCATGATTCAATTCTTGATTCAATTCATAATTCAATTCATGATTCATGATTCAATTCATGATTCAATTCATGATTTATGATTCAAGTCATGATTTATTTCATGATTCATGATTCGATTCATGATTCATGATTCATGATTCAATTCATGATTCAATTCATGATTTATTTCATAATTCATTATTCGATTCATGATTCAATTCATGATTCAATTCATGATTTATGATTCAATTCATGATTCATGATTCATGATTTAATTCCTGATTCATGATTCATGATTCATGATTCGATTTATAATTCATGATTCAATTCATGATGCATGATTCAATTCGTTATTCATGATTCAATTCATGATTCATGATTCATTTCATGATTCATTTCATGATTCATGATTCCTGATTCAATTCATGATTCATGATACAATACATGATTCATGATTCATGATTCAATTCATGATTCAATTCATGATTCAATTTATGATTCATAATTCATGATTAAATTCATGATTCAATTTATGATTCATGATTCATGATTCAATTCATAATTCATGATTCATGATTCGATTCATGATTCATGATTCAATTCATGATTCATGATTCGATTCATGATTCATGATTCATGATAAAATTCATGATTCATGATTCGATTTATGATTCATGATTCAATTCATGATTCATGATTCAATTCATGATTCATGATTCATTTCATGATTCATTTCATGATCCATGATTGAATTCAAAATTCATGATTCAATTCATGATTCATTTCATGATTCAACTTATGATTTATAATTCATGATTCAGTTCATGATTCAATTCATGATTCATAATTCATGATTCAATTCATGATTCATGATTCAATTCTATGATTCATGATTTGATTCATAATTCATCATTCATCATTCAAATCATGATTCATGATTCAATTTATGATTCATGATTCCTGATTCAATTCATGATTCATGATTCAATTCATGATTCATGATTCATTTCATGATTCATGATTCAATTCATGATTCAATTCATGATTCAATTTATGATTCATGATTCAATTCAAGATTCATGGTTCATGATTCAATTCATGATTCATTTCATGATTCATGATTCAATTCATGATTCAATTCATGATTCAACTTATGATTTATAATTCATGATTCAATTCATGATTCACTTCATGATTCATGATTCATGATTCAATTCATGAATCATGATTCGATTCATGATTTATGTTTCAATTCATGATTCAATTCTTGATTCAATTCATAATTCAATTCATGATTCGATTCATGACTCATGTTTGAATTCATGATTCAATTCATGATTCATGATTCATGATTCAATTCATGATTCATGATTCAATTCATGATTCATGATTCGATTCATGATTCATGATTCATGATTCAATTCATGATTCATGATTCGATTTATGATTCATGATTCAATTCATCATTCATGATTCAATTCATGATTCATGAATCAATTCAAAATTCATGATTCAATTCATGATTCATTTCATGATTCATGATTCATTTCATGATTCAATTCATGAATCAACTTATGATTTATAATTCATGATTCAATTCATGATTCAATTCATGATTCAATTCATGATTCATGATTCATGATTCAATTCATGATTCATGATTCAATTCATGATTCATGATTTGATTCATGATTCATCATTTATCATTCAATTAATGATTCATTATTCAATTCCTGATTCAATTTATGATTCATGATTCCTGATTCAATTCATGATTCATGATTCAATTCATGATTCATGATTCCTTTCATGATTCATGATTCAATTCATGATTCATGATTCAATTCAAGATTCATGATTCATGATTCAATTCATGATTCATGATTCAATTCATGATTCTTGATTCTTTTCATGATTCATGATTCAATTTATGATTCAATTCATGATTCAACTTATGATTTATAATTCATAATTCAATTCATGATTCAATTCATGATTCATGATTCAATTCATGATTCATGATTCAATTCATGAATCATGATTCGATTCATGATTTATGTTTCAATTCATGATTCAATTCTTGATTCAATTCATAATTCATTTCATGATTCATGATTCAATTCATGATTCATGATTCAATTCTTGATTTATGATTCATGATTCATGATTCAATTCATGATACATGATTCAATTCATGATTCATGATTCATTTCATGATTCATGATTCATTTCATGATTCATGATTCAATTCATGATTCATGATTTAATTCATGATTGAATTCATGATTCAATTTATGATTCATAATTCATGATTCAATTCATGATTCAATTCATGATTCATGATTCAATTCATGATTCATGATTCAATTCATGATTCATGATTCAATGCATGATTCAATTCTTGATTCAATTCATAATTCAATTCATGATTCATGATTAAATTCATGATTCATGATTAAATTCATGATTCAATTCATGATTCATGATTCAATTCATGATTCATGATTCAATTCATGATTCATGATTCAATGCATGATTCAATTCTTGATTCAATTCATAATTCAATTCATGATTCATGATTCAATTCATGATTCAATTCATGATTTATGATTCAATTCATGATTTATTTCATGATTCATGATTCGATTCATGATTCAATTCATGATTCATGATTCAATGCATGATTCAATTCTTGATTCAATTCATAATTCAATTCTTGATTCAATTCATGATTCAATTTATGATTCATGATTCAATTCAAGATTCATGGTTCATGATTCAATTCATGGTTCGTGATTCAATTCATGATTCATGATTCAATTCATGATACATGATTCAATTCATGATTCATGATTCATTTCATGATTCATGATTCATTTCATGATTCATGATTCAATTCATGATTCATTTCATGATTCATGATTTAATTCATGATTGAATTCATGATTCAATTTATGATTCATAATTCATGATTCAATTCATGATTCAATTCATGATTCATGATTCAATTCATGATTCATGATTCAATTCATGATTCATGATTCAATTCATGATTCATGATTCAATTCATGATTCATGATTCAATGCATGATTCAATTCTTGATTCAATTCATAATTCAATTCATGATTCATGATTAAATTCATGATTCATGATTAAATTCATGATTCAATTCATGATTCATGATTCAATTCATGATTCATGATTCAATTCATGATTCATGATTCAATGCATGATTCAATTCTTGATTCAATTCATAATTCAATTCATGATTCATGATTCAATTCATGATTCAATTCATGATTTATGATTCAATTCATGATTTATTTCATGATTCATGATTCGATTCATGATTCATGATTCAATTCATGATTCAATGCATGATTTATGATTCATGATTCAATTCATGATTCAATTCATGATTCATGATTCATGATTCAATTCATGATTCATGATTCAATTCATGATTCATGATTCAATGCATGATTCAATTCTTGATTCAATTCATAATTCAATTCTTGATTCAATTCATGATTCAATTTATGATTCATGATTCAATTCAAGATTCATGGTTCATGATTCAATTCATGGTTCGTGATTCAATTCATGATTCATGATTCAATTCATGATTCATGATTCATTTCATGATTCATTTCATGATTCATGATTCAATTCATGATTCAATTCATGATTCAACTTATGATTTATAATTCATGATTCAATTCATGATTCAATTCATGATTCATGATTCATGATTCAATTCATGATTCATGATTCAATTCATGAATCATGATTCGATTCATGATTTATGTTTCAATTCATGATTCAATTCTTGATTCAATTCATAATTCAATTCATGATTCGATTCATGATTCATGTTTGAATTCATGATTCAATTCATGATTCATGATTCCTTTCATGATTCATGATTCAATTCATGATTCATGATTCAATTCAAGATTCATGATTCATGATTCAATTCATGATTCATGATTCAATTCATGATTCTTGATTCATTTCATGATTCATGATGCAATTTATGATTCAATTCATGATTCAACTTATGATTTATAATTCATAATTCAATTCATGATTCAATTCATGATTCATGATTCATGATTCAATTCATGATTCATGATTCAATTCATGAATCATGATTCGATTCATGATTTATGTTTCAATTCATGATTCAATTCTTGATTCAATTCATAATTCATTTCATGATTCATGATTCAATTCATGATTCATGATTCAATTCTTGATTTATGATTCATGATTCATGATTCAATTCATGATACATGATTCAATTCATGATTCATGATTCATTTCATGATTCATGATTCATTTCATGATTCATGATTCAATTCATGATTCATGATTTAATTCATGATTGAATTCATGATTCAATTTATGATTCATAATTCATGATTCAATTCATGATTCAATTCATGATTCATGATTCAATTCATGATTCATGATTCAATGCATGATTCAATTCTTGATTCAATTCATAATTCAATTCATGATTCATGATTAAATTCATGATTCATGATTAAATTCATGATTCAATTCATGATTCATGATTCAATTCATGATTCATGATTCAATTCATGATTCATGATTCAATGCATGATTCAATTCTTGATTCAATTCATAATTCAATTCATGATTCATGATTCAATTCATGATTCAATTCATGATTTATGATTCAATTCATGATTTATTTCATGATTCATGATTCGATTCATGATTCATGATTCAATTCATGATTCAATTCATGATTTATGATTCATGATTCAATTCATGATTCAATTCATGATTCATGATTCATTTCATGATTCAATTCATGATTCAACTTATGATTTATAATTCATGATTCAATTCATGATTCAATTCATGATTCAATTCAGGATTCATGATTCATGATTCAATTCATGATTCATGATTCAATTCATGATTCATGATTTGATTCATGATTCATCATTTATCATTCAATTAATGATTCATTATTCAATTCATGATTCAATTTATGATTCATGATTCCTAATTCAATTCATGATTCATGATTCAATTCATGATTCCTGATTCAATTCATGATTCATGATTCAATTCATGATTCATGATTCAATTCAAGATTCATGATTCATGATTCAATTCATGATTGATGATTCAATTCATGATTCTTGATTCATTTCATGATTCATGATTCAATTTATGATTCAATTCATGATTCAACTTATGATTTATAATTCATGATTCAATTCATGATTGAATTCATGATTCATGATTCATGATTCAATTCATGATTCATTATTCAATTCATGAATCATGATTCAATTCATGATTTATGTTTCAATTCATGATTCAATTCATGATTCAATTCATAATTCATTTCATGATTCATGATTCAATTCATGATTCATGATTCAATTCTTGATTTATGATTCATGATTCATGATTCAATTCATGATACATGATTCAATTCATGATTCATGATTCATTTCATGATTCATGATTCATTTCATGATTCATGATTCAATTCATGATTCATTTCATGATTCATGATTTAATTCATGATTGAATTCATGATTCAATTTATGATTCATAATTCATGATTCAATTCATGATTAAATTCATGATTCATGATTCAATTCATGATTCATGATTCAATTCATGATTCATGATTCAATGCATGATTCAATTCTTGATTCAATTCATAATTCAATTCATGATTCATGATTAAATTCATGATTCAATTCATGATTCATGATTCAATTCATGATTCATGATTCAATTCATGATTCATGATTCAATGCATGATTCAATTCTTGATTCAATTCATAATTCAATTCATGATTCATGATTCAATTCATGATTCAATTCATGATTTATTATTCAAGTCATGATTTATTTCATGATTCATGATTCGATTCATGATTCATGATTCATGATTCAATTCATGATTCAATTCATGATTTATTTCATAATTCATTATTCGATTCATGATTCAATTCATGATTCAATTCATGATTTATGATTCAATTCATGATTCATGATTCATGATTTAATTCCTGATTCATGATTCATGATTCATGATTCGATTTATAATTCATGATTCAATTCATGATGCATGATTCAATTCATTATTCATGATTCAATTCATGATTCATGATTCATTTCATGATTCATTTCATGATTCATGATTCCTGATTCAATTCATGATTCATGATACAATACATGATTCATGATTCATGATTCAATTCATGATTCGATTCATGATTCATGATTCGATTCATGATTCATGATTCATGATTCAATTCATGATTCATGATTCGATTTATGATTCATGATTCAATTCATGATTCATGATTCAATTCATGATTCATGATTCATTTCATGATTCATTTCATGATTCATGATTGAATTCAAAATTCATGATTTAATTCATGATTCATTTCATGATTCAACTTATGATTTATAATTCATGATTCAATTCATGATTCAATTCATGATTCATAATTCATGATTCAATATATGATTCATGATTCAATTCTATGATTCATGATTTGATTCATAATTCATCATTCATCATTCAATTCATGATTCATGATTCAATTCATGATTCAATTTATGATTCATGATTCCTGATTCAATTCATGATTCATGATTCAATTCATGATTCATGATTCATTTTATGATTCATGATTCAATTCATGATTCAATTCATGATTCAATTCATGATTCAATTTATGATTCATGATTCAATTCAAGATTCATGGTTCATGATTCAATTCATGGTTCATGATTCAATTCATGATTCATGATTCAATTCATGATTCATTTCATGATTCATGATTCAATTCATGATTCAATTCATGATTCAACTTATGATTTATAATTCATGATTCAATTCATGATTCAATTCATGATTCATGATTCATGATTCAATTCATGAATCATGATTCGATTCATGATTCAATTCTTGATTCAATTCATAATTCAATTCATGATTCGATTCATGATTCATGTTTGAATTCATGATTCAATTCATGATTCATTTCATGATTCATGATTCAATTCATGATTCATGATTCGATTCATGATTCATGATTCAATTCATGATTCATGATTCGATTTATGATTCATGATTCAATTCATGATTCATGATTCAATTCATGATTCATGAATCAATTCAAAATTCATGATTCAATTCATGATTCATTTCATGATTCATGATTCATTTCATGATTCAATTCATGATTCAACTTATGATTTATAATTCATGATTCAATTCATGATTCAATTCATGATTCAATTCAGGATTCATGATTCATGATTCAATTCATGATTCATGATTCAATTCATGATTCATGATTTGATTCATGATTCATCATTTATCATTCAATTAATGATTCATTATTCAATTCATGATTCAATTTATGATTCATGATTCCTGATTCAATTCATGATTCATGATTCAATTCATGATTCATGATTCCTTTCATGATTCATGATTCAATTCATGATTCATGATTCAATTCAAGATTCATGATTCATGATTCAATTCATGATTGATGATTCAATTCATGATTCTTGATACATTTCATGATTCATGATTCAATTTATGATTCAATTCATGATTCAACTTATGATTTATAATTCATGATTCAATTCATGATTGAATTCATGATTCATGATTCATGATTCAATTCATGATTCATTATTCAATTCATGAATCATGATTCAATTCATGATTTATGTTTCAATTCATGATTCAATTCATGATTCAATTCATAATTCATTTCATGATTCATGATTCAATTCATGATTCATGATTCAATTCTTGATTTATGATTCATGATTCATGATTCAATTCATGATACATGATTCAATTCATGATTCATGATTCATTTCATGATTCATGATTCATTTCATGATTCATGATTCAATTCATGATTCATTTCATGATTCATGATTTAATTCATGATTGAATTCATGATTCAATTTATGATTCATAATTCATGATTCAATTCATGATTAAATTCATGATTCATGATTCAATTCATGATTCATGATTCAATTCATGATTCATGATTCAATGCATGATTCAATTCTTGATTCAATTCATAATTCAATTCATGATTCATGATTAAATTCATGATTCAATTCATGATTCATGATTCAATTCATGATTCATGATTCAATTCATGATTCATGATTCAATGCATGATTCAATTCTTGATTCAATTCATAATTCAATTCATGATTCATGATTCAATTCATGATTCAATTCATGATTTATTATTCAAGTCATGATTTATTTCATGATTCATGATTCGATTCATGATTCATGATTCATGATTCAATTCATGATTCAATTCATGATTTATTTCATAATTCATTATTCGATTCATGATTCAATTCATGATTCAATTCATGATTTATGATTCAATTCATGATTCATGATTCATGATTTAATTCCTGATTCATGATTCATGATTCGATTTATAATTCATGATTCAATTCATGATGCATGATTCAATTCATTATTCATGATTCAATTCATGATTCATGATTCATTTCATGATTCATTTCATGATTCATGATTCCTGATTCAATTCATGATTCATGATACAATACATGATTCATGATTCATGATTCAATTCATGATTCAATTCATGATTCAATTTATGATTCATAATTCATGATTAAATTCATGATTCATGATTCAATTCATAATTCATGATTCATGATTCGATTCATGATTCATGATTCAATTCATGATTCATGATTCAATTCATGATTCGTGATTCATGATTCATGATTCAATTCATGATTCATGATTCGATTCATGATTCATGATTCATGATAAAATTCATGATTCATAATTCATGATTCAATTCATGATTCATGATTCAATTCTATGATTCATGATTTGATTCATAATTCATCATTCATCATTCAATTCATGATTCATGATTCAGTTCATGATTCAATTCATGATTCATAATTCATGATTCAATTCATGATTCATGATTCAATTCTATGATTCATGATTTGATTCATAATTCATCATTCATCATTCAATTCATGATTCATGATTCAATTTATGATTCATGATTCCTGATTCAATTCATGATTCATGATTCAATTCATGATTCATGATTCATTTCATGATTCATGATTCAATTCATGATTCAATTCATGATTCAATTTATGATTCATGATTCAATTCAAGATTCATGGTTCATGATTAAATTCATGATTCATTTCATGATTCATGATTCAATTCATGATTCAATTCATGATTCAACTTATGATTTATAATTCATGATTCAATTCATGATTCACTTCATGATTCATGATTCATGATTCAATTCATGAATCATGATTCGATTCATGATTTATGTTTCAATTCATGATTCAATTCTTGATTCAATTCATAATTCAATTCATGATTCGATTCATGACTCATGTTTGAATTCGTGATTCAATTCATGATTCATGATTCATGATTCGATTTATGATTCATGATTCAATTCATGATTCATGATTCAATTCATGATTCATGAATCAATTCAAAATTCATGATTCAATTCATGATTCATTTCATGATTCATGATTCATTTCATGATTCAATTCATGATTCAACTTATGATTTATAATTCATGATTCAATTCTTGATTCAATTCATAATTCAATTCATGATTCGATTCATGATTCATGTTTGAATTCATGATTCAATTCATGATTCATGATTCCTTTCATGATTCATGATTCAATTCATGATTCATGATTCAATTCAAGATTCATGATTCATGATTCAATTCATGATTCATGATTCAATTCATGATTCTTGATTCATTTCATGATTCATGATGCAATTTATGATTCAATTCATGATTCAACTTATGATTTATAATTCATAATTCAATTCATGATTCAATTCATGATTCATGATTCAATTCATGATTCATGATTCAATTCATGAATCATGATTCGATTCATGATTTATGTTTCAATTCATGATTCAATTCTTGATTCAATTCATAATTCATTTCATGATTCATGATTCAATTCATGATTCAATTCTTGATTTATGATTCATGATTCATGATTCAATTCATGATACATGATTCAATTCATGATTCATGATTCATTTCATGATTCATGATTTATTTCATGATTCATGATTCAATTCATGATTCATGATTTAATTCATGATTGAATTCATGATTCAATTTATGATTCATAATTCATGATTCAATTCATGATTCAATTCATGATTCATGATTCAATTCATGATTCATGATTCAATTCATGATTCATGATTCAATGCATGATTCAATTCTTGATTCAATTCATAATTCAATTCATGATTCATGATTAAATTCATGATTCATGATTAAATTCATGATTCAATTCATGATTCATGATTCAATTCATGATTCATGATTCAATTCATGATTCATGATTCAATGCATGATTCAATTCTTGATTCAATTCATAATTCAATTCATGATTCATGATTCAATTCATGATTCAATTCATGATTTATGATTCAATTCATGATTTATTTCATGATTCATGATTCGATTCATGATTCATGATTCAATTCATGATTCAATTCATGATTTATGATTCATGATTCAATTCATGATTCAATTCATGATTCATGATTCAATGCATGATTCAATTCTTGATTCAATTCATAATTCAATTCTTGATTCAATTCATGATTCAATTTATGATTCATGATTCAATTCAAGATTCATGGTTCATGATTCAATTCATGGTTCGTGATTCAATTCATGATTCATGATTCAATTCATGATACATGATTCAATTCATGATTCATGATTCATTTCATGATTCATGATTCATTTCATGATTCATGATTCAATTCATGATTCATTTCATGATTCATGATTTAATTCATGATTGAATTCATGATTCAATTTATGATTCATAATTCATGATTCAATTCATGATTCAATTCATGATTCATGATTCAATTCATGATTCATGATTCAATTCATGATTCATGATTCAATGCATGATTCAATTCTTGATTCAATTCATAATTCAATTCATGATTCATGATTAAATTCATGATTCATGATTAAATTCATGATTCAATTCATGATTCATGATTGAATTCATGATTCATGATTCAATTCATGATTCATGATTCAATGCATGATTCAATTCTTGATTCAATTCATAATTCAATTCATGATTCATGATTCAATTCATGATTCAATTCATGATTTATGATTCAATTCATGATTTATTTCATGATTCATGATTCGATTCATGATTCATGATTCAATTCATGATTCAATGCATGATTTATGATTCATGATTCAATTCATGATTCAATTCATGATTCATGATTCATGATTCAATTCATGATTCATGATTCAATTCATGATTCATGATTCAATGCATGATTCAATTCTTGATTCAATTCATAATTCAATTCTTGATTCAATTCATGATTCAATTTATGATTCATGATTCAATTCAAGATTCATGGTTCATGATTCAATTCATGGTTCCTGATTCAATTCATGATTCATGATTCAATTCATGATTCATGATTCATTTCATGATTCATTTCATGATTCATGATTCAATTCATGATTCAATTTATGATTCAACATATGATTTATAATTCATGATTCAATTCATGATTCAATTCATGATTCATGATTCATGATTCAATTCATGATTCATGATTCAATTCATGAATCATGATTCGATTCATGATTTATGTTTCAATTCATGATTCAATTCTTGATTCAATTCATAATTCAATTCATGATTCGATTCATGATTCATGTTTGAATTCATGATTCAATTCATGATTCATTTCATGATTCATCATTCAATTCATGATTCATGATTCGATTCATGATTCATGATTCATGATTCAATTCATGATTCATGATTCGATTTATGATTCATGATTCAATTCATGATTCATGATTCAATTCATGATTCATGAATCAATTCAAAATTCATGATTCAATTCATGATTCATTTCATGATTCATGATTCATTTCATGATTCAATTCATGATTCAACTTATGATTTATAATTCATGATTCAATTCATGATTCAATTCATGATTCATGATTCATGATTCAATTCATAATTCATGATTCAATTCATGATTCATGATTTGATTCATGATTCATCATTTATCATTCAATTAATGATTCATTATTTAATTCATGATTCAATTTATGATTCATGATTCCTGATTCAATTCATGATTCATGATTCAATTCATGATTCATGATTCCTTTCATGATTCATGATTTAATTCATGATTCATGATTCAATTCAAGATTCATGATTCATGACTCAATTCATGATTCTTGATTCATTTCACGATTCATGATTCAATTTATGATTCAATTCATGATTCAACTTATGATTTATAATTCATGATTCAATTCATGATTCAATTCATGATTCATGATTCATGATTCAATTCATGATTCATGATTCAATTCATGAATCATGATTCGATTCATGATTTATGTTTCAATTCATGATTCAATTCTTGATTCAATTCATAATTCATTTCATGATTCATGATTCAATTCATGATTCATGATTCAATTCTTGATTTATGATTCATGATTCATGATTCAATTCATGACACATGATTCAATTCATGATTCATGATTCATTTCATGATTCATGATTCAATTCATGATTCATTTCATGATTCATGATTTAATTCATGATTGAATTCATGATTCAATTTATGATTCATAATTCATGATTCAATTCATGATTCAATTCATGATTCATGATTCATGATTCAATTCATGATTCATGATTCAATTCATGATTCATGATTCATTTCATGATTCATGATTCAATTCATAATTCAATTCATGATTCATGATTAAATTCATGATTCAATTCATGATTCATGATTCATGATTCAATTCATGATTCATGATTCAATTCATGATTCATGATTCAATGCATGATTCAATTCTTGATTCAATTCATAATTCAATTCATGATTCATGATTCAATTCAATGATTCAATTCATGATTTATGATTCAATTCATGATTTATTTCATGATTCGATTCATGATTCATGATTCAATTCATGATTCAATTCATGATTTATGATTCAATTCATGATTCATGATTTAATTCATGATTCATGATTCATGATTCATGATTCGATTTATAATTTATGATTCAATTCATGATGCATGATTCAATTTGTGATTCATGATTTAATTCATGATTCATGATTCATTTCATGATTCATTTCATGATTCATTATTCAATTCATGAGTCAATTCATGATTCATGATTCATTTCATGATTCATGATTTAATTCATGATTCAATTCATGATTCAATTTATGATTCATAATTCATGATTCAATTCATGATTCAATTCATGATTCATGATTCAATTCATGATTCATGATTAAATGCATGATTCAATTATTGATTCAATTCATAATTCAATTCATGATTCATGATTCAATTCATGATTCGATTCATGATTCATGATTCATGATACGATGATATGATTCATGATTAAATTCATGATTCATAATTTATGATTCAATTCATGATTCATGATTCATGATTCAATTCATGATTCGATTCATGATTCATGATTCAATTCATGATTCATGATTTGATTCATGATTCATGATTCAATTTTTAATTCATGATTTATGATTCAATTCATGATTCATGATTTATTTTATGATTCAATTCATGGTTCATGAATCTTGATTCAATTCATGATTTATATCATGATTCATGATTCGATTCATGATTCATGATTCATGATTCAATTCATGATTCAATTCATTATTTATTTCATGATTCATGATTCAATTCATGATTCATGATTCAAGTCATGATTCATGATTCATTTCATGATTCATTTCATGATTCATGATTGAATTCAAAATTCATGATTCAATTCATGATTCATTTCATGATTCAACTTATGATTTATAATTCATGATTCAGTTCATGATTCAATTCATGATTCATAATTCATGATTCAATTCATGATTCATGATTCAATTCTATGATTCATGATTTGATTCATAATTCATCATTCATCATTCAATTCATGATTCATGATTCAATTCATGATTCAATTTATGATTCATGATTCCTGATTCAATTCATGATTCATGATTCAATTCATGATTCATGATTCATTTCATGATTCATGATTCAATTCATGATTCAATTCATGATTCAATTTATGATTCATGATTCAATTCAAGATTCATGGTTCATGATTCAATTCATGATTCATTTCATGATTCATGATTCAATTCATGATTCAATTCATGATTCAACTTATGATTTATAATTCATGATTCAATTCATGATTCAATTCATGATTCATGATTCAATTCATGAATCATGATTCGATTCATGATTTATGTTTCAATTCATGATTCAATTCTTGATTCAATTCATAATTCAATTCATGATTCGATTCATGACTCATGTTTGAATTCATGATTCAATTCATGATTCATGATTCATGATTCAATTCATGATTCATGATTCAATTCATGATTCATGATTCGATTCATGATTCATGATTCATGATTCAATTCATGATTCATGATTCGATTTATGATTCGTGATTCAATTCATCATTCATGATTCATTTCATGATTCATGATTCATTTCATGATTCAATTCATGAATCAACTTATGATTTATAATTCATGATTCAATTCATGATTCAATTCATGATTCAATTCATGATTGATGATTCATGATTCAATTCATGATTCATGATTCAATTCATGATTCATGATTTGATTCATGATTCATCATTTATTATTCAATTAATGATTCATTATTCAATTCATGATTCAATTTATGATTCATGATTCCTGATTCAATTCATGATTCATGATTCAATTTATGATTCATGATTCCTTTCATGATTCATGATTCAATTCATGATTCATGATTCAATTCAAGATTCATGATTCATGATTCAATTCATGATTCATGATTCATGATTCAATTCATGATTCATGATTCGATTTAAGATTCATGATTTAATTCATGATTCATGATTCAATTCATGATTCATGATTCATTTCATGATTCATTTCATGATTCATGATTGAATTCAAAATTCATGATTCAATTCATGATTCATTTCATGATTCAACTTATGATTTATAATTCATGATTCAATTCATGATTCAATTCATGATTCATAATTCATGATTCAATTCATGATTCATGATTCAATTCATGATTCATGATTTGATTCATAATTCATCATTCATCATTCAATTCATGATTCATGATTCAATTCATGATTCAATTTATGATTCATGATTCCTGATTCAATTCATGATTCAATTCATGATTCATGATTCATTTCATGATTCATGATTCAATTCATGATTCAATTTATGATTCAATTTATGATTCATGTTTCAATTCAAGATTCATGGTTCATGATTCAATTCATGGTTCATGATTCAATTCATGATTCATGATTCAATTCATGATTCATGATTCATTTCATGATTCATGATTCAATTCATGATTCAACTTATGATTTATAATTCATGATTCAATTCATGATTCAATTCATGATTCATGATTCATGATTCAATTCATGATTCATGATTCAATTCATGAATCATGATTCGATTCATGATTTATGTTTCAATTCATGATTCAATTCTTGATTCAATTCATAATTCAATTCATGATTCGATTCATGATTCATGTTTGAATTCATGATTCAATTCATGATTCATTTCATGATTCATGATTCAATTCATGATTCATGATTCGAATTATGATTCATGATTCATGATTCAATTCATGATTCATGATTCGATTTATGATTCATGATTCAATTCATGATTCATGATTCAATTCATGATTCATGAATCAATTCAAAATTCATGATTCAATTCATGATTCATTTCATGATTCATGATTCATTTCATGATTCAATTTATGATTCAACTTATGATTTATAATTCATGATTCAATTCATGATTAAATTCATGATTCATGATTCATGATTCAATTCATGATTCATGATTTGATTCATGATTCATCATTTATCATTCAATTAATGATTCATTATTCAATTCATGATTCAATTTATGATTCATGATTCCTGATTCAATTCATGATTCATGATTCAATGCATGATTCATGATTCCTTTCATGATTCATGATTCAATTCATGATTCATGATTCAATTCAAGATTCATGATTCATGATTCAATTCATGATTCATGATTCAATTCATGATTCTTGATTCATTTCATGATTCATGATTCAATTTATGATTCAATTCATGATTCAACTTATGATTTATAATTCATGATTCAATTCATGATTGAATTCATGATTCATAATTTATGATTCAATTCATGATTCATGATTCATGATTCAATTCATGATTCGATTCATGATTCATGATTCAATTCATGATTCATGATTTGATTCATGATTCAATTTTTAATTCATGATTCGATTCATGATTCATGATTAATTTTAAGATTCATGATTTATGATTCAATTCATGATTCATGATTTATTTTATGATTCAATTCATGGTTCATGAATCTTGATTCAATTCATGATTTATATCATGATTCATGATTCGATTCATGATTCATGATTCATGATTCAATTCATGATTCAATTCATTATTTATTTCATGATTCATGATTCGATTCATGATTCATGATTCATTTCATGATTCATTTCATGATTCATGATTCGATTTATGATTCATGATTCAATTCATGATGCATGATTCAATTCGTGATTCATGATTCAATTCATGATTCATGATTCATTTCATGATTCATTTCATGATTCATGATTCGATTTATGATTCATGATTCAATTCATGATGCATGATTCAATTCGTGATTCCTGATTCAATTCATGATTCATGATTCAATTCATGATTCATGATTCATTTTATGATTCATGATTCAATTCATGATTCGATTCATGATTTATGATTCAATTCATGATTCTTGATTCATTTCATGATTCATGATTCAATTTATGATTCAATTCATGATTCAACTTATGATTTATAATTCATGATTCAATTCATGATTGAATTCATGATTCATAATTTATGATTCAATTCATGATTCATGATTCATGATTCAATTCATGATTCGATTCATGATTCATGATTCAATTCATGATTCATGATTTGATTCATGATTCATGATTCAATTCATGATTCGATTCATGATTCATGATTCGATTCATGATTCATGATTAATTTTAAGATTCATGATTTATGATTCAATTCATGATTCATGATTTATTTTATGATTCAATTCATGGTTCATGAATCTTGATTCAATTCATGATTTATATCATGATTCATGATTCGATTCATGATTCATGATTCATGATTCAATTCATGATTCAATTCATTATTTATTTCATGATTCATGATTCGATTCATGATTCATGATTCATTTCATGATTCATTTCATGATTCATGATTCGATTTATGATTCATGATTCAATTCATGATGCATGATTCAATTCGTGATTCATGATTCAATTCATGATTCATGATTCATTTCATGATTCATTTCATGATTCATGATTCGATTTATGATTCATGATTCAATTCATGATGCATGATTCAATTCGTGATTCCTGATTCAATTCATGATTCATGATTCAATTCATGATTCATGATTCATTTCATGATTCATGATTCAATTCATGATTCGATTCATGATTTATGATTCAATTCATGATTCTTGATTCATTTCATGATTCATGATTCAATTTATGATTCAATTCATGATTCAACTTATGATTTATAATTCATGATTCAATTCATGATTCAATTCATGATTCATGATTCATTATTCAATTCATGATTCATGATTCAATTCATGAATCATGATTCGATTCATGATTTATGTTTCAATTCATGATTCAATTCTTGATTCAATTCATAATTCATTTCATGATTCATGATTCATTTCATGATTCATGATTCAATTCATGATTCATGATTCAATTCTTGATTTATGATTCATGATTCATGATTCAATTCATGATACATGATTCAATTCATGATTCATGATTCATTTCATGATTCATGATTCAATTCATGATTCATTTCATGATTCATGATTTAATTCATGATTGAATTCATGATTCAATTTATGATTCATAATTCATGATTCAATTCATGATTCAATTCATGATTCATGATTCATGATTCAATTCATGATTCATGATTCAATTCATGATTCAATTCATGATTTATGATTCAATTCATGATTTATTTCATGATTCATGATTCGATTCATGATTCATGATTCAATTCATGATTCAATTCATGATTTATTATTCAATTCATGTTTCATGATTCATGATTTAATTCATGATTCATGATTCATGATTCATGATTCGATTTATAATTCATGATTCAATTCATGATGCATGATTCAATTTGTGATTTATGATTTAATTCATGATTCATGATTCATTTCATGATTCATTTCATGATTCATGATTCATGATTCAATTCATGATTCATGATTCAATTCATGATCCATGATTCGAATTATGATTCATGATTAAATTCATGATTCATGATTTATGATTCAATTCATGATTCATGATTTATTTCATGATTCAATTCATGGTTCATGAATCTTGATTCAATTCATGATTTATTTCATGATTCATGATTCGATTCATGATTCATGATTCAATTCATGATTCAATTCATGATTTATTTCATGATTCATGATTCGATTCATGATTCATTATTCAATTCTTGATTTATGATTCATGATTTATTTCATGATTCATGATTCAATTCATGATTCATGATTCGATTCGATTAATGATTCATGATTCAATTCATGATTCATGATTCATATCTTGAATCATGATTTATGATTCGAATTATGATTCATGATTCAATTTATGATTCATTATTTATGATTCAATTCATGGTTCATGAATCTTTATTCAATTTATTATTTATTTCATGATTCATGATTCATGATTCAATTCATGATTCAATTCATGATTTATTTCATAATTCATTATTCGATTCATGATTCAATTCATGATTCAATTCATGATTTATGATTCAATTCATGATTCATGATTCATGATTTAATTCCTGATTCATGATTCATGATTCATGATTCGATTTATAATTCATGATTCAATTCATGATGCATGATTCAATTCGTGATTCATGATTCAATTCATGATTCATGATTCATTTCATGATTCATTTCATGATTCATGATTCCTGATTCAATTCATGATTCATGATACAATACATGATTCATGATTCATTTCATGATTCATGATTCAATTCATGATTCAATTCATGATTCAATTTATGATTCATAATTCATGATTCAATTCATGATTCAATTTATGATTCATGATTCATGATTCAATTCATGATTTATGATTCATGATTCGATTCATGATTCATGATTCAATTCATGATTCATGATTCGATTCATGATTCATGATTCAATTCATGATTCATGATTCGATTTATGATTCATGATTCAATTCATGATTCATGATTCAATTCATGATTCATGATTCATTTCATGATTCATTTCATGATTCATGATTGAATTCAAAATTCATGATTCAATTCATGATTCATTTCATGATTCAACTTATGATTTATAATTCATGATTCAATTCATGATTCAATTCATGATTCATAATTCATGATTCAATTCATGATTCATGATTCAATTCATAATTCATGATTTGATTCATAATTCATCATTCATCATTCAATTCATGATTCATGATTCAATTCATGATTCAATTTATGATTCATGATTCCTGATTCAATTCATGATTCATGATTCAATTCATGATTCATGATTCATTTCATGATTCATGATTCAATTCATGATTCAATTCATGATTCAATTTATGATTCATGATTCAACTCAAGATTCATGGTTCATGATTCAATTCATGGTTCATGATTCAATTCATGATTCATGATTCAATTCATGATTCATGATTCATTTCATGATTCATGATTCAATTCATGATTCAACTTATGATTTATAATTCATGATTCAATTCATGATTCAATTCATGATTCATGATTCATGATTCAATTCATGATTCATGATTCAATTCATGAATCATGATTCGATTCATGATTTATGTTTCAATTCATGATTCAATTCTTGAATCAATTCATAATTCAATTCATGATTCGATTCATGATTCATGTTTGAATTCATGATTCAATTCATGATTCATTTCATGATTCATGATTCAATTCATGATTCATGATTCGATTCATGATTCATGATTCATGATTCAATTCATGATTCGATTTATGATTCATGATTCAATTCATGATTCATGATTCAATTCATGATTCATGAATCAATTCAAAATTCATGATTCAATTCATGATTCATTTCATGATTCATGATTCATTTCATGATTCAATTCATGATTCAACTTATGATTTATAATTCATGATTCAATTCATGATTCAATTCATGATTCATGATTCATGATTCAATTCATGATTCAATTCATGATTCATGATTTGATTCATGATTCATCATTTATCATTCAATTAATGATTCATTACTCAATTCATGATTCAATTTATGATTCATGATTCCTGATTCAATTCATGATTCATGATTCAATTCATGATTCATGATTCCTTTCATGATTCATGTTTCAATTTATGATTCATGATTCAATTCAAGATTCATGATTCATGATTTAATTCATGATTCATGATTCAATTCATGATTCTTGATTCATTTCATGATTCATGATTCAATTTATGATTCAATTCATGATTCAACTTATGATTTATAATTCATGATTCAATTCATGATTCATGATTCATGATTCAATTCATGATTCATGATTCAATTCATGAATCATGATTTGATTCATGATTTATGTTTCAATTCATGATTCAATTCTTGATTCAATTCATAATTCATTTCATGATTCATGATTCAATTCATGATTCATGATTCAATTCTTGATTTATGATTCATGATTCATGATTCAATTCATGATACATGATTCAATTCATGATTCATAATTCAATTCATGATTCATGATTCATTTCATGATTCATTTCATGATTCATGATTCGATTTATGATTCATGATTCAATTCATGATGCATGATTCAATTCGTGATTCCTGATTCAATTCATAATTCATGATTCAATTCATGATTCATGATTCATTTCATGATTCATGATTCAATTCATGATTCGATTCATGATTTATGATTCAGTTCATGATTCTTGATTCATTTCATGATTCATGATTCAATTTATGATTCAATTCATGATTCAACTTATGATTTATAATTCATGATTCAATTCATGATTCAATTCATGATTCGTGATTCATGATTCAATTCATGATTCATTATTCAATTCATGAATCATGATTCGATTCATGATTTATGTTTCAATTCATGATTCAATTCTTGATTCAATTCATAATTCATTTCATGATTCATGATTCAATTCATAATTCATGATTCAATTCTTGATTTATGATTCATGATTTAATTCATGATACATGATTCAATTCATGATTCATGATTCATTTCATGATTCATGATTCAATTCATGATTCATTTCATGATTCATGATTTAATTCATGATTGAATTCATGATTCAATTTATGATTCATAATTCATGATTCAATTCATGATTCAATTCATGATTCATGATTCATGATTCAATTCATGATTCATGATTCAATTCATGATTCATGATTCAATGCATGATTCATTTCTTGATTTTCATAATTTAATTCATGATTCATGATTCAATTCATAATTCAATTCATGATTTATGATTCAATTCATGATTTATTTCATGATTCATGATTCGATTCATGATTCATGATTCAATTCATGATTCAATTCATGATTTATGATTCAATTCATGATTCATGATTCATGATTCATGATTCATGATTCGATTTGTAATTCATGATTCAATTCATGATGCATGATTCAATTTGTGATTCATGATTTAATTCATGATTCATGATTCATTTCATGATTCATTTCATGATTCGTGATTCATGATTTAATTCATGATTCATGAGTCAATTTATGATTCATGATTCATTTCATGATTCATGATTTAATTCATGATTCAATTCATGATTCAATTTATGATTCATAATTCATGATTCAATTCATGATTCAATTCATGATTCATGATTCAATTCATGATTCATGATTCAATGCATGATTCAATTCTTGATTCAATTCATAATTCAATTCATGATTTATGATTCAATTCATGATTCAATTCATGATTCATGATTCATGATACGATATATGATTCATGATTAAATTCATGATTCATAATTTATGATTCAATTCATGATTCATGATTCATGATTCAATTCATGATTCGATTCATGATTCATGATTCAATTCATGATTCATGATTTGATTCATGATTCATGATTCAATTTTTAATTCATGATTCGATTCATGATTCATGATTAAATATAAGATTCATGATTTATGATTCAATTCATGATCCATGATTTATTTTATGATTCAATTCATGGTTCATGAATCTTGATTCAATTCATGATTTATTTCATGATTCATGATTCGATTCATGATTCATGATTCATGATTCAATTCATGATTCAATTCATTATTTATTTCATGATTCATGATTCGATTCATGATTCATGATTCAAAATTCAATTCATGATTCAATTCAGGATTTATGATTCAATTCATGATTCATGATTCATTTCATGATTCATTTCATGATTCATGATTCGATTTATGATTCATGATTCAATTCATGATGCATGATTCAATTCGTGATTCATGATTCAATTCATGATTAATGATTCATTTCATGATTCATTTCATGATTCATGATTCGATTTATGATTCATGATTCAATTCATGATGCATGATTCAATTCGTGATTCCTGATTCAATTCATGATTCATGATTCAATTCATGATTCATGATTCATTTCATGATTAATGATTCAATTCATGATTCGATTCATGATTTATGATTCAATTCATGATTCTTGATTCATTTCATGATTCATGATTCAATTTATGATTCAATTCATGATTCAACTTATGATTTATAATTCATGATTCAATTCATGATTCAATTCATGATTCATGATTCATGATTCAATTCATGATTCATGATTCAATTCATGAATCATGATTCGATTCATGATTTATGTTTCAATTCATGATTCAATTCTTGATTCAATTCATAATTCATTCCATGATTCATGATTCAATTCCTGATTCATGATTCAATTCTTGATTTATGATTCATGATTCAATTCATGATACATGATTCAATTCATGATTCATGATTCATTTCATGATTCATGATTCAATTCATGATTCATTTCATGATTCATGATTTAATTCATGATTGAATTCATGATTCAATTTATGATTCATAATTCATGATTCAATTCATGATTCAATTCATGATTCATGATTCATGATTCAATTCATGATTCATGATTCAATTCATGATTCATGATTCAATGCATGATTCATTTCTTGATTTTCATAATTCAATTCATGATTCATGATTCAATTCATGATTCAATTCATGATTTATGATTCAATTCATGATTTATTTCATGATTCATGATTCGATTCATGATTCATGATTCAATTCATGATTCAATTCATGATTTATGATTCAATTCATGATTCATGATTCATGATTCATGATTCATGATTCGATTTATAATTCATGATTCAATTCATGATGCATGATTCAATTTGTGATTCATGATTTAATTCATGATTCATGATTCATTGCATGATTCATTTCATGATTCATGATTCATGATTCAATTCATGATTCATGAGTCAATTTATGATTCATGATTCGTTTCATGATTCATGATTTAATTCATGATTCAATTCATGATTCATGATTCAATTCATGATTCAATTCATGATTCATGATTCAATTCATGATTCATGATTCAATGCATGATTCAATTCTTGATTCAATTCATAATTCAATTCATGATTCATGATTCAATTCATGATTCGATTCATGATTCATGATTCATGATATGATATATGATTCATGATTAAATTCATGATTCATAATTTATGATTCAATTCATGATTTATGATATATGATTCAATTCATGATTGGATTCATGATTCATGATTCAATTCATGATTCATGATTTGATTCATGATTCATGATTCAATTTTTAATTCATGATTCGATTCATGATTCATGATTAAATTTAAGATTCATGATTTATGATTCAATTCATGATTCATGATTTATTTTATGATTCAATTCATGATTCAATTCATGATTTATTTCATGATTCATGATTCGATTCATGATTCATGATTCATGATTCAATTCATGATTCAATTCATTATTTATTTCATGATTCATGATTCGATTCATGATTCATGATTCAAAATTCAATTCATGATTCAATTCAGTATTTATGATTCAATTCATGATTCATGATTCATTTCATGATTCATTTCATGATTCATGATTCGATTTATGATTCATGATTCAATTCATGATGCATGATTCAATTCGTGATTCATGATTCAATTCATGATTCATGATTCATTTCATGATTCATGATTCGATTTATGATTCATGATTCAATTTATGATGCCTGATTCAATTCGTGATTCCTGATTCAATTCATGATTCATGATTCAATTCATGATTCATGATTCATTTCATGATTCATGATTCAATTCATGATTCGATTCATGATTTATGATTCAATTCATGATTCATGATTCATGATTCGAATTATGATTCATGATTAAATTCATGATTCATGATTTATTATTCAATTCATGATTCATGATTTATTTCATGATTCAATTCATGGTTCATGAATCTTGATTCAATTCATGATTTATTTCATGATTCATGATTCGATTCATGATTCATGATTCATGATTCATGATTTAATTCATGATTCATGATTCAATTCATGATTCATGATTCATTTCATGATTCATGATTTAATTCATGATTCATGATTCATGATTCAATAATGATTAATGATTCAATTCATGATTCATGATTCATTTTATGATTCATGATTCATGATTCAATTCATGATTCATGACTCAATTCATCATTCATGATTCAATTCATGATTCGATTCATGATTCATGATTTAATGCATGATTCATGACTCATGATTCAATTCATGATTCATGATTCAATTCATCATTCATGATTCATGATTTAATTCATGATTCAATACATGATTCATGATTCGATGCATGATTTTTAATTCAATTCATGATTCATGATTCATGATTTAATTCATGATTCGATTCATGATTCATGATTCAATTCATGATTCATGATTCATGATTCAATTCATTATTCATGATTCAATTCATGATTCATGATTGATGATTCAATTCATGATTCATGATTTATGATTAAATTCATGATTCGATTCATGATTCATAATTCGATATATTATTCATGATTCATGATTCAATTCATGATTCGATTCATGATTCATGATTTAATTCATGATTCGGTTCATGATTCATGATTCATTTAATCATTCATGATTCATGATTCAATACATGATTCATGATTCGATTCATGATTTATAATTCAATTCATGATTCATGATTCATGATTCAATTCATTATTCATGATTCAATTCATGATTCATAATTCATGATTCAATTCATGATTCATGATTTATGATTAAATTCATGATTCGATTCATGATTCATAATTCGATATATGATTCATGATTAAATTCATGATTCATGTTTTATGATTCAATTCATGATTCATGATTCATGATTCAATTCATGATTCATGATTCAATTCATGATTCGATTCATGATTCATGATTCATGATTCGATATATGATTCATGATTCAATTCATGATTTATGATTCAATTCATGATTCATGATTCAATTCATCATTCATGATTCATGATTCAATTCATGATTAATGATTCAATTCATGATTCATGATTCATTTTATGATTCATGATTCATGATTCAATTCATCATTCATGATTCAATTCATCATTCATGATTCAATTCATGATTCGATTCATGATTTATGATTCAATTCATGATTCATGACTCATGATTCAATTCATGATTTATGATTCAATTCATGATTCATGATTCAATTCATCATTCATGATTCATGATTCAATTCATGATTAATGATTCAATTCATGATTCATGATTCAATTCATCATTCATGATTCAATTCATCATTCATGATTCAATTCATGATTCGATTCATGATTCATGATTCAATTCATGATTCATGACTCATGATTCAATTCATGATTCATGATTCAATTCATGATTCATGATTCAATTCATCATTCATGATTCATGATTCAATTCATGATTCAATACATGATTCATGATTCGATTCATGATTCATAATTCAATTCATGATTCATGATTCATGATTCAATTCATGATTCGATTCATGATTCATTATTCAATTCATGATTCATGATTCAATTCATTATTTATGATTCAATTCATGATTCATGATTCATGATTCAATTCATGATTCATGATTTATGATTAAATTCATGATTCGATTCATGATTCATAATTCGATATATAATTCATGATTAAATTCATGATTCATGTTTTATGATTCAATTCATGATTCATGATTCATGATTCAATTCATGATTCATGACTCATGATTCAATTCATGATTCATGATTCAATTCATGATTCATGATTCAATTCATCATTCATGATTCATGATTTATGATTAAATTCATGATTCAATTCATGATTCATAATTCGATATATGATTCATGATTAAATTCATGATTCATGTTTTATGATTCAATTCATGATTCAATTCATGATTAATGATTCAATTCATGATTCATGATTCATTTTATGATTCATGATTCTTGATTCAATTCATCATTCATGATTCAATTCATCATTCATGATTCAATTCATGATTCGATTCATGATTCATGATTCAATTCATGATTCATGACTCATGATTCAATACATGATTCATGATTCAATTCATGATTCATGATTCAATTCATCATTCATGATTCATGATTCAATTCATGATTCAATACATGATTCATGATTCATAATTCAATTAATGATTCATGATTCATGATTCAATTCATGATTCGATTCATGATTCATTATTCAATTCATGATTCATGATTCATGATTCAATTCATTATTCATGATTCAATTCATCATTCATGATTCATGATTCAATTCATGATTCATGACTCATGATTCAATTCATGATTCATGATTCAATTCATGATTCATGATTCAATTCATCATTCATGATTCATGATTCAATTCATGATTCAATACATGATTCATGATTCGATTCATGATTCATAATTCAATTCATGATTCATGATTCATGATTCAATTCATGATTCGATTCATGATTCATTATTCAATTCATGATTCATGATTCAATTCATTATTTATGATTCAATTCATGATTCATGATTCATGATTCAATTCATGATTCATGATTTATGATTAAATTCATGATTCGATTCATGATTCATAATTCGATATATAATTCATGATTAAATTCATGATTCATGTTTTATGATTCAATTCATGATTCATGATTCATGATTCAATTCATGATTCATGACTCATGATTCAATTCATGATTCATGATTCAATTCATGATTCATGATTCAATTCATCATTCATGATTCATGATTTATGATTAAATTCATGATTCAATTCATGATTCATAATTCGATATATGATTCATGATTAAATTCATGATTCATGTTTTATGATTCAATTCATGATTCAATTCATGATTAATGATTCAATTCATGATTCATGATTCATTTTATGATTCATGATTCTTGATTCAATTCATCATTCATGATTCAATTCATCATTCATGATTCAATTCATGATTCGATTCATGATTCATGATTCAATTCATGATTCATGACTCATGATTCAATACATGATTCATGATTCAATTCATGATTCATGATTCAATTCATCATTCATGATTCATGATTCAATTCATGATTCAATACATGATTCATGATTCATAATTCAATTAATGATTCATGATTCATGATTCAATTCATGATTCGATTCATGATTCATTATTCAATTCATGATTCATGATTCATGATTCAATTCATTATTCATGATTCAATTCATCATTCATGATTCATGATTCAATTCATGATTCATGATTTATGATTAAATTCATGATTCGATTCATGATTCATAATTCGATATATGATTCATGATTCATGATTCAATTCATGATTCGATTCATGATTCATGATTCAATTCATGATTCGATTCATGATTCATGATTCAATTCATCATTCATGATTCATGATTCAATTCATGATTCAATACATGATTCATGATTCGATTCATGATTCATAATTCGATATATGATTCATGATTAAATTCATGATTCATGTTTTATGATTCAATTCATGATTCATGATTCATGATTCAATTCATGATTCATGATTTATGATTTAATTCATGATTCGATTCATGATTCATAATTCGATATATGATTCAAGATTAAATTCATGATTCATGTTTTATGATTCAATTCATGATTCATGATTCATTATTCAATTCATGATTCATGATTCAATTCATGATTCATGATTCAATTCTTGATTCATGATTCGATTCATGATTCATGATTACATTTATGGTTCATGAATCTTGATTCAATTTATGATTTATTTCATGATTCATGATTCGATTAATGATTCATGATTTATGATTCAATTCATGATTCATGATTCAATTCATGATTCATGATTCGATTCATGATTCATGATTAAATTCATGATTCATGTTTTATGATTCAATTCATGATTCATGATTCAATTCTTGATTCATGATTCGATTCATGATTCATGATTACATTTATGGTTCATGAATCTTGATTCAATTTATGATTTATTTCATGATTCATGATTAAATTCATGATTCATGATTCATGATTCATGATTCATGATTCGATTTATAATTCATGATTCAATTCATGATGCATGATTCAATTTGTGATTCATGATTTAATTCATGATTCATAATTCATTTCATGATTCATTTCATGATTCATGATTCATGATTCAATTCACGATTCATGATTCAATTCATGATTCATGATTCATGATTCAATGCATGATTCATGATTCAATTCATGATTCATGATTCAATGCACGATTCAATTCTTGATTCAATTCATAATTCAATTCATGATTCATGATTCAATTCATGATTCAATTCATGATTTATGATTCAATTCATGATTTATTTCATGATTCATGATTCGATTCATGATTCATGATTCAATTCATGATTCAATTCATGATTTATGATTCAATTCATGATTCATGATTCATGATTTAATTCATGATTCATGATTCATGATTCATGATTCGATTTATAATTCATGATTCAATTCATGATGCATGATTCAATTTGTGATTCATGATTTAATTCATGATTCATGATTCATTTCATGATTCATGATTCAATTCACGATTCATGAGTCAATTCATGATTCATGATTCATTTCATGATTCATGATTTAATTCATGATTCAATTCATGATTCAATTTATGATTCATAATTCATGAATCAATTCATGATTCAATTCATGATTCATGATTCATGATTCAATTCATGATTCATGATTCAATTCATGATTCATGATTCAATGCATGATTCAATACTTGATTCAATTCATAATTCAATTCATGATTCATGATTCAATTCATGATTCGATATATGATTCATGATTAAATTCATGATTCATAATTTATGATTCAATTCATGATTCATGATTCATGATTCAATTCATGATTCGATTCATGTTTCATGATTCAATTCATGATTCATGATTTGATTTATGATTCATGATTCAATTTTTAATTCATGATTCGATTCATGATTCATGATTAAATTTATGATTCATGATTTATGATTCAATTCATGATTCATGATTTATTTCATGATTCAATTCATGGTTCATGAATCTTGATTCAATTCATGATTTATTTCATGATTCATGATTCGATTCATGATTCATGATTCATGATTCAATTCATGATTCAATTCATTATTTATTTCATGATTCATGATTCGATTCATGATTCATGATTCAAAATTCAATTCATGATTCAATTCAGGATTTATGATTCAATTCATGATTCATGATTCATTTCATGATTCATTTCATGATTCATGATTCGATTTATGATTCATGATTCAATTCATGATGCATGATTCAATTCGTGATTCATGATTCAATTCATGATTCATGATTCATTTCATGATTCAATTCATGATTCATGATTCGATTTATGATTCATGATTCAATTCATGATGCATGATTCAATTCGTGATTCCTGATTCAATTCATGATTCATGATTCAATTCATGATTCATGATTCATTTTATGATTCATGATTTTATTCATGATTCGATTCATGATTCATGATTCATGATTCAATTCATGATTCATGATTCAATTCATGATTCATGATTCATGATTCAATGCATGATTCATGATTCAATTCATGATTCATGATTCAATGCACGATTCAATTCTTGATTCAATTCATAATTCAATTCATGATTCATGATTCAATTCATGATTTAATTCATGATTTATGATTCAATTCATGATTTATTTCATGATTCATGATTCGATTCATGATTCATGATTCAATTCATGATTCAATTCATGATTTATGATTCAATTCATGATTCATGATTCATGATTTAATTCATGATTCATGATTCATGATTCATGATTCGATTTATAATTCATGATTCAATTCATGATGCATGATTCAATTTGTGATTCATGATTTAATTCATGATTCATGATTCATTTCATGATTCATGATTCAATTCACGATTCATGAGTCAATTCATGATTCATGATTCATTTCATGATTCATGATTTAATTCATGATTCAATTCATGATTCAATTTATGATTCATAATTCATGAATCAATTCATGATTCAATTCATGATTCATGATTCATGATTCAATTCATGATTCATGATTCAATTCATGATACATGATTCAATGCATGATTCAATTCTTGATTCAATTCATAATTCAATTCATGATTCATGATTCAATTCATGATTCGATATATGATTCATGATTAAATTCATGATTCATAATTTAAGATTCAATTCATGATTCATGATTCATGATTCAATTCATGATTCGATTCATGTTTCATGATTCAATTCATGATTCATGATTTGATTCATGATTCATGATTCAATTTTTAATTCATGATTCGATTCATGATTCATGATTAAATTTATGATTTATGATTCAATTCATGATTCATGATTTATTTCATGATTCAATTCATGGTTCATGAATCTTGATTCAATTCATGATTTATTTCATGATTCATGATTCGATTCATGATTCATGATTCATGATTCAATTCATGATTCAATTCATTATTTATTTCATGATTCATGATTCGATTCATGATTCATGATTCAAAATTCAATTCATGATTCAATTCAGGATTTATGATTCAATTCATGATTCATGATTCATTTCATGATTCATTTCATGATTCATGATTCGATTTATGATTCATGATTCAATTCATGATGCATGATTCAATTCGTGATTCATGATTCAATTCATGATTCATGATTCATTTCATGATTCAATTCATGATTCATGATTCGATTTATGATTCATGATTCAATTCATGATGCATGATTCAATTCGTGATTCCTGATTCATATCATGATTCATGATTCAATTCATGATTCATGATTCATTTTATGATTCATGATTTTATTCATGATTCGATTCATGATTTATGATTCAATTCATGATTCATGATTCGATTCATGATTCATGATTCAATTCATGATCCATGATTCGAATTATGATTCATGATTAAATTCATGATTCATGATTTATGATTCAATTCATGATTCATGATTTATTTCATGATTCAATTCATGGTTCATGAATCTTGATTCAATTTATGATTTATTTCATGATTCATGATTCGATTCATGATTCATGATTCATGATTCAATTCATGATTCAATTCATGATTTATTTCATAATTCATTATTCGATTCATGATTCAATTCATGATTCAATTCATGATTTATGATTCAATTCATGATGCATTATTCAATTCGTGATTCATGATTCAATTCATGATTCATGATTCATTTCATGATTCATTTCATGATTCATGATTCCTGATTCAATTCATGATTCATGATACAATACATGATTCATGATTCATTTCATGATTCATGATTCAATTCATGATTAAATTCATGATTCAATTTATGATTCATAATTCATGATTCAATTCATGATTCAATTTATGATTCATGATTCATGATTCAATTCATGATTCATGATTCATGATTCGATTTATGATTCATGATTCAATTCATGATTCATGATTCAATTCATGATTCGTGATTCATGATTCATGATTCGATTCATGATTCATGATTCGATTCATGATTCATGATTCATTATTCAATTCATGATTCATGATTCGATTTATGATTCATGATTCAATTCATGATTCATGATTCAATTCATGATTCATGATTCATGATTCAATTCATGATTCAATTCATGATTCAATTATGATTCATGATTCAATTCAAGATTCATGGTTCATGATTCAATTCATGATTCATGATACAATTCATGATTCATGATTCATTTCATGATTCATGATTCAATTCATGATTCAATTCATTATTCAACTTATGATTTATAATTCATGATTCAATTCATGATTCAATTCATGATTCATGATTCATGATTCAATTCATGATTCATGATTCAATTCATGAATCATGATTCGATTCATGATTTGTGTTTCAATTCATGATTCAATTCTTGATTCAATTCATAATTCAATTCATGATTCGATTCATGATTCATGTTTGAATTCATGATTCAATTCATGATTCATTTCATGATTCATGATTCAATTCATGATTCATGATTCGATTCATGATTCATGATTCATGATTCAATTCATGATTCATGATTCGATTTATGATTCATGATTCAATTCATGATTCATGATTCAATTCATGATTCATGAATCAATTCAAAATTCATGATTCAATTCATGATTCATTTCATTAATCATGATTCATGATTCATTTCATGATTTATAATTCATGATTCAACTTATGATTTATAATTCATTATTCAATTCATGATTTAATTCATGATTCATGATTCATGATTCAATTCATGATTCATGATTCAATTCATGATTCATGATTTGATTCATGATTCATCATTTATCATTCAATTAATGATGCATTATTCAATTCATGATTCAATTTATGATTCATGATTTCTGATTCAATTCATGATTCATGATTCAATTCATGATTCATGATTCCTTTCATGATTCATGATTCAATTCATGATTCATGATTCAATTCAAGATTCATGATTCATGATTCAATTCATGATTCATGATTCAATTCATGATTCTTGATTCATTTCATGATTCATGATTCAATTTATGATTCAATTCATGATTCAACTTATGATTTATAATTCATGATTTAATTCATGATTCAATTCATGATTCATGATTCATGATTCAATTCATGATTCATGATGCAATTCATGAATCATGATTTGATTCATGATTTATGTTTCAATTCATGATTCAATTCTTGATTCAATTCATGATTCAATTCATGATTCATGATTCATGATTCAATTCATGATGCATGATTCAATTCGTGATTCTTGATTCAATTCATGATTCATGATTCAATTCATGATTCATGATTTATTTTATGATTCATGATTCAATTCATGATTTGATTCATGATTTATGACTCAATTCATGATTCATGATTCGATTCATGATTCATGATTCAATTCATGATTCATGATTCGAATTATGATTCATGATTAAATTCATGATTCATGATTTATGATTCAATTCATGATTCATGATTTATTTCATGATTCAATTCATGGTTCATGAATCTTGATTCAATTCATGATTTATTTCATGATTCATTATTCGATTCATGATTCATGATTCAATTCTTGATTTATGTTTCATGATTTAATTCATGATTCATGATTCAATTCATGATTCATGATTCGATTCATGATTCATGATTCAATACATGATTCATGATTCAATTCTTGAATCATGATTAATGATTCGAATTATGATTCATGATTCAATTCATGATTCATGATTTATGATTCAATTCATGGTTCATGAATCTTTATTCAATTCATGATTTATTTCATGATTCATGATTCGATTCATGATTCATGATTCATGATTCAATTCATGATTCAATTCATTATTTATTTCATAATTCATGATTCGATTCATGATTCAATTTATGATTCAATTCATGATTTATGATTCAATTCATGATTCATGATTCATGATTTAATTCCTAATTCATGATTCATGATTCATGATTCGATTTATAATTCATGATTCAATTCATGATGCATGATTCAATTCGTGATTCATGATTCAATTCATGATTCATGATTCATTTCATGATTCATTTCATGATTCATGATTCCTGATTCAATTGATGATTCATGATACAATACATGATTCATGATTCATTTCATGATTCATGATTCAATTCATGATTCAATTCATGATTCAATTTATGATTCATAATTCATGATTCAATTCATGATTCAATTTATGATTCATGATTCATGATTCAATTCATGATTCATGATTCATGATTCGATTCATGATTCATGATTCAATTCATGATTCATGATTCAATTCATGATTCGTGATTCATGATTCATGATTCAATTCATGATTCATGATTCGATTCATGATTCATGATTCATGATTCAATTCATGATTCATGATTCGATTTATGATTCATGATTCAATTCATGATTCATGATTCAATTCATGATTCATTTCATGATTCATTTCATGATTCATGATTGAATTCAAAATTCATGCTTCAATTCATGATTCATTTCATGATTCAACTTATGATTTATAATTCATGATTCAATTCATGATTCAATTCATGATTCATAATTCATGATTCAATTCATGATTCATGATTCAATTCATGATTCATGATTCGATTCATAATTCTTCATTCATCATTCAATTCATGATTCATGATTCAATTCATGATTCAATTTATGATTCATGATTTCTGATTCAATTCATGATTCATGATTCAATTCATGAATCATGATTCATTTCATGATTCATGATTCAATTCATGATTCAATTCATGATTCAATTTATGATTTATGATTCAATTCAAGATTCATGGTTCATGATTCAATTCATGATTCATGATTCAATTCATGATTCATGATTCATTTCATGATTCATGATTCATTTCATGATTCATTTCATGATTCATTTCATGATTCATGATTCGATTTATGATTCATGATTCAATTCATGATGCATGATTCAATTCGTGATTCATGATTCAATTCATGATTCATGATTCATTTCATGATTCATTTCATGATTCATGATTCGATTCATGATTCATGATTCATTTCATGATTCATGATTCAATTCATGATTCGATTCATGATTTATGATTCATTTCATGATTCATGATTCAATTCATGATTCGATTCATGATTTATGATTCATTTCATGATTCATGATTCGATTCATGATTCATGATTCAATTCATGATTCATGATTCATGATTCAAATTATGATTCAGGATTAAATTCATGATTCATGATTTATGATTCAATTCATGATTCATGATTTATTTCATGATTCAATTCATGGTTCATGAATCTTAATTCAATTCATGATTTATTTCATAATTCATGATTCGATTCATGATTCATGATTCACGATTCAATTCATGATTCAATTCATGATTTATTGCATGATTCATGATTTGATTCATGATTCATGATTCAATTCTTGATTTATGATTCATGATTTAATTCATGATTCATGATTCAATTCATGATTCATGATTCGATTCATGATTCATGATTCAATTCATGATTCATGATTCAATTCTTGAATCATGATTCATGATTCGAATCATGATTCATGATTCGAATTATGATTCATGATTAAATTCATGATTCATGATTTATGATTCAATTCATGGTTCATGAATCTTTATTCAATTCATGATTTATTTCATGATTCATGATTCGATTCATGATTCATGATTCATGATTCAATTCATGATTCAATTCATGATTTATTTCATAATTCATGATTCGATTCATGATTTATGATTTAATTAATGATTCATGATTCATGATTTAATTCCTGATTCATGATTCATGATTCGATTTATAATTCATGATTCAATTCATGATGCATGATTCAATTCGTGATTCCTGATTCAATTCATGATTCATGATTCAATTCATGATTCATGATTCATTTCATGATTCATGATTCAATTCATGATTCGATTCATGATTTATGATTCATTTCATGATTCATGATTCAATTCATGATTCGATTCATGATTTATGATTCATTTCATGATTCATGATTCGATTCATGATTCATGATTCAATTCATGATTCATGATTCATGATTCAAATTATGATTCAGGAATAAATTCATGATTCATGATTTATGATTCAATTCATGATTCATGATTTATTTCATGATTCAATTCATGGTTCATGAATCTTAATTCAATTCATGATTTATTTCATAATTCATGATTCGATTCATGATTCATGATTCACGATTCAATTCATGATTCAATTCATGATTTATTGCATGATTCATGATTTGATTCATGATTCATGATTCAATTCTTGATTTATGATTCATGATTTAATTCATGATTCATGATTCAATTCATGATTCATGATTCGATTCATGATTCATGATTCAATTCATGATTCATGATTCAATTCTTGAATCATGATTCATGATTCGAATCATGATTCATGATTCAAATTATGATTCATGATTAAATTCATGATTCATGATTTATGATTCAATTCATGGTTCATGAATCTTTATTCAATTCATGATTTATTTCATGATTCATGATTCGATTCATGATTCATGATTCATGATTCAATTCATGATTCAATTCATGATTTATTTCATAATTCATGATTCGATTCATGATTTATGATTTAATTAATGATTCATGATTCATGATTTAATTCCTGATTCATGATTCATGATTCATGATTCGATTTATAATTCATGATTCAATTCATGATGCATGATTCAATTCGTGATTCATGATTCAATTCATGATTCATGATTTATTTCATGATTCATTTCATGATTCATGATTCCTGATTCAATTCATGATTCATGATTCAATACATGATTCATGATTCATTTCATGATTCAAGATTCAATTCATGATTCAATTTATGATTCATAATTCATGATTCAATTCATGATTTAATTTATGATTCATGATTCATGATTCAATTCATGATTCATGATTCATGATTCGATTCATGATTCATGATTCAATTCATGATTCATGATTCAATTCATGATTCGTGATTCATGATTCATGATTTGATTCATGATTCAGGATTCATGATTCACTTCATGATTCATGATTCGATTTATGATTCAGGATTCAATTCATGATTCATGATTCAATTCATGATTCATGATTCGATTCATAATTCATCATTCATGATTCAATTCATGATTCCTGATTCAATTCATGATTCATGATTCAATTCATGATTCATGATTCATTTCATGATTCATGATTCAATTCATGATTCAATTTATGATTCATGATTTAATTCAAGATTCATGGTTCATGATTCAATTCATGATTCATGATTCAATTCATGATTCATGATTCAATTCATGATTCATGATTCAATTCATGATTCAATTCATGATTCAACTTATGATTTATAATTCATGATTCAATTCATGATTCAATTCATGATTCATGATTCATGATTCAATTCATGATTCATGATTCAATTCATGAATCATGATTCGATTCATGATTTATGTTTCAATTCATGATTCAATTCTTGATTCAATTCATAATTCAATTCATGATTCATGATTCGATTCATGATTCATGTTTGAATTCATGATTCAATTCATGATTCATTTCATGATTCATGATTCAATTCATGATTCATGATTCGATTCATGATTCATGATTCGATTTATGATTCATGATTCAATTCATGATTCATGATTCAATTCATGATTCATGATTCAATTCAAAATTCATGATTCAATTCATGATTCATTTCTTGATTCATGATTCATGATTCAATTCATGATTCAATTCATGATTCAACTTATGATTTATAATTCATGATTCAATTCATGATTCATGATTTGATTCATGATTCATCATTTATCATTCAATTAATGATTCATGATTCAATTCATGATTCAATTTATGATTCATGATTCCTGATTCAATTCATGATTCATGATTCAATTCATGATTCAATTCATGATTTATGATTCAATTCATGATTCATGATTCATGATTTAATTCATGATTCATGATTCATGTTTCATGATTCGATTTATAATTCACGATTCAATTCATGATGCATGATTCAATTTGTGATTCATGATTTAATTCATGATTCAATTCATGATTTAATTTATGATTCATGATTCATGATTCAATTCATGATTCATGATTCAATTCATGATTCATGATTCAATTCATGATTCATGATTCAATGCATGATTCAATTCTTGATTCAATTCATGATTTAATTTATGATTCATGATTCATGATTCAATTCATGATTCATGATTCAATTCATGATTCATGATTCAATTCATGATTCATGATTCAATGCATGATTCAATTCTTGATTCAATTCATAATTCAATTCATGATTCATTATTCAATTCATGATTTGATTCATGATTCATGATTCATGATTTGATATATGATTCATGATTAAATTCATGATTCATAATTTATGATTCAATTCATGATTCATGATTCATGATTCAATTCATGATTCGATTCATGATTCATGATTCAATTCATGATTCATTTCTTGATTCATGATTCATGATTCAATTCATGATTCAATTCATGATTCAACTTATGATTTATAATGCATGATTCAATTCATGATTCATGATTTGATTCATGATTCATCATTTATCATTCAATTAATGATTCATGATTCAATTCATGATTCAATTTATGATTCATGATTCCTGATTCAATTCATGATTCATGATTCAATTCATGATTCAATTCATGATTTATGATTCAATTCATGATTCATGATTCATGATTTAATTCATGATTCATGATTCATGTTTCATGATTCGATTTATAATTCACGATTCAATTCATGATGCATGATTCAATTTGTGATTCATGATTTAATTCATGATTCATGATTCATGATTCATTTCATGATTCATGATTCATGATTCAATTCACGATTCATGAGTCAATTCATGATTCATGATTCATGATTTAATTCATGATTCAATTCATGATTTAATTTATGATTCATGATTCATGATTCAATTCATGATTCATGATTCAATTCATGATTCATGATTCAATTCATGATTCATGATTCAATGCATGATTCAATTCTTGATTCAATTCATGATTTAATTTATGATTCATGATTCATGATTCAATTCATGATTCATGATTCAATTCATGATTCATGATTCAATTCATGATTCATGATTCAATGCATGATTCAATTCTTGATTCAATTCATAATTCAATTCATGATTCATTATTCAATTCATGATTTGATTCATGATTCATGATTCATGATTTGATATATGATTCATGATTAAATTCATGATTCATAATTTATGATTCAATTCATGATTCATGATTCATGATTCAATTCATGATTCGATTCATGATTCATGATTCAATTCATGATTCATGATTTGATTCATGATTCATGATTCAATTTTTAATTCATGATTCGATTCATGATTAAATTTATGATTCACGATTTATGATTCAATTCATTATTTATTTCATGATTCATTTCATGATTCAATTCATGGTTCATGAATCTTGATTTAATTCATTATTTATTTCATGATTCATGTTTCGATTCATGATTCATGATTCAATTCATGATTCAATTCATTATTTATTTCATGATTCATGATTCGATTCATGATTCATGATTCAAAATTCAATTCATGATTCAATTCGTGATTCATGATTCAATTCATGATTCATGATTCATTTCATGATTCATTTCATGATTCATGATTCGATTTATGATTCATGATTCAATTCATGATGCATGATTCAATTGGTGATTCCTGATTCAATTCATGATTCATGATTCAATTCATGATTCATGATTCATTTCATGATTCATGATTCAATTCATGATTCAATTCATGATTTATGATTCAATTCATGATTCATGATTCGATTCATAATTCATGATTCAATTCATGATACATGATTCGAATTATGATTCATGATTAAATTCATGATTCATGATTTATGATTCAATTCATGATTCATGATTTATTTCATGATTCAATTCATGGTTCATGAATCTTGATTCAATTCATGATTTATTTCATGATTCATGATTCGATTCATGATTCATGATTCAATTCATGATTTATTTCATGATTCATGATTCGATTCATGATTCATGATTCAATTCTTGATTTATGATTCATGATTTAATTCATGATACATGATTCTAATTATGATTCATGATTAAATTCATGATTCATGATTTATGATTCAATTCATGGTTCATGAATCTTTATTCAATTCATGATTCGAATTATGATTCATGATTAAATTCATGATTCATGATTTATGATTCAATTCATGGTTCATGAATCTTTATTCAATTCATGATTTATTTCATGATTCATGATTCGATTCATGATTCATGATTCATGATTCAATTCATGATTCAATTCATGATTTATTTCATAATTCATGATTCGATTCATGATTCAATTCATGATTCAATTCATGATTCATGATTTATTTTATGATTCATGATTCAATTCATGATTTGATTCATGATTTATGATTCAATTCATGATTCATGATTCGATTCATGATTCATGATTCAATTCATGATTCATGATTCGAATTATGATTCATGATTAAATTCATGATTCATGATTTATGATTCAATTCATGATTCATGATTTATTTCATGATTCAATTCATGGTTCATGAATCTTGATTCAATTCATGATTTATTTCATGATTCATTATTCGATTCATGATTCATGATTCAATTCTTGATTTATGATTCATGATTTAATTCATGATTCATGATTCAATACATGATTCATGATTCAATTCTTGAATCATGATTAATGATTCGAATTATGATTCATGATTCAATTCATGATTCATGATTTATGATTCAATTCATGGTTCATGAATCTTTATTCAATTCATGATTTATTTCATGATTCATGATTCGATTCATGATTCATGATTCATGATTCAATTCATGATTCAATTCATGATTTATTTCATAATTCATGATTCGATTCATGATTCAATTCATGATTCAATTCATGATTTATGATTCAATTCATGATTCATAATTCATGATTTAATTCCTAATTCATGATTCATGATTCATGATTCGATTTATAATTCATGATTCAATTCATGATGCATGATTCAATTCGTGATTCATGATTCAATTCATGATTCATGATTCATTTCATGATTCATTTCATGATTCATGATTCCTGATTCAATTGATGATTCATGATACAATACATGATTCATGATTCATTTCATGATTCATGATTCAATTCATGATTCAATTCATGATTCAATTTATGATTCATAATTCATGATTCAATTCATGATTCAATTTATGATTCATGATTCATGATTCAATTCATGATTCATGATTCATGATTCGATTCATGATTCATGATTCAATTCATGATTCATGATTCAATTCATGATTCGTGATTCATGATTCATGATTCAATTCATGATTCATGATTCGATTCATGATTCATGATTCATGAATCAATTCATGATTCATGATTCGATTTATGATTCATTATTCAATTCATGATTCATGATTCAATTCATGATTCATTTCATGATTCATTTCATGATTCATGATTGAATTCAAAATTCATGATTCAATTCATGATTCATTTCATGATTCAACTTATGATTTATAATTCATGATTCAATTCATGATTCAATTCATGATTCATAATTCATGATTCAATTCATGATTCATGATTCAATTCATGATTCATGATTCGATTCATAATTCATCATTCATCATTCAATTCATGATTCATGATTCAATTCATGATTCAATTTATGATTCATGATTTCTGATTCAATTCATGATTCATGATTCAATTCATGAATCATGATTCATTTCATGATTCATGATTCAATTCATGATTCAATTCATGATTCAATTTATGATTCATGATTCAATTCAAGATTCATGGTTCATGATTCAATTCATGATTCATGATTCAATTCATGATTCATGATTCATTTCATGATTCATGATTCATTTCATGATTCATTTCATGATTCATTTCATGATTCATGATTCGATTTATGATTCATGATTCAATTCATGATGCATGATTTAATTCGTGATTCATGATTCAATTCATGATTCATGATTCATTTCATGATTCATTTCATGATTCATGATTCGATTTATGATTCATGATTTAATTCATGATGCATGATTCAATTCGTGATTCCTGATTCAATTCATGATTCATGATTCAATTCATGATTCATGATTCATTTCATGATTCATGATTCAATTCATGATTCGATTCATGATTTATGATTCAATTCATGATTCATGATTTATTTCATGATTCAATTCATGGTTCATGAATCTTAATTCAATTCATGATTTATTTCATAATTCATGATTCGATTCATGATTCATGATTCACGATTCAATTCATGATTCAATTCATGATTTATTGCATGATTCATGATTTGATTCTTGATTCATGATTCAATTCTTGATTTATGATTCATGATTTAATTCATGATTCATGATTCAATTCATGATTCATGATTCGATTCATGATTCATGATTCAATTCATGATTCATGATTCAATTCTTGAATCATGATTCATGATTCATGATTCGAATTATGATTCATGATTAAATTCATGATTCATGATTTATGATTCAATTCATGGTTCATGAATCTTTATTCAATTCATGATTTATTTCATGATTCATGATTCGATTCATGATTCATGATTCATGATTCAATTCATGATTCAATTCATGATTTATTTCATAATTCATGATTCGATTCATGATTTATGATTTAATTAATGATTCATGATTCATGATTTAATTCCTGATTCATGATTCATGATTCGATTTATAATTCATGATTCAATTTATGATGCATGATTCAATTCGTGATTCCTGATTCAATTCATGATTCATGATTCAATTCATGATTCATGATTCATTTCATGATTCATGATTCAATTCATGATTCGATTCATGATTTATGATTCATTTCATGATTCATGATTCAATTCATGATTCGATTCATGATTTATGATTCATTTCATGATTCATGATTCGATTCATGATTCATGATTCAATTCATGATTCATGATTCATGATTCAAATTATGATTCAGGATTAAATTCATGATTCATGATTTATGATTCAATTCATGATTCATGATTTATTTCATGATTCAATTCATGGTTCATGAATCTTAATTCAATTCATGATTTATTTCATAATTCATGATTCGATTCATGATTCATGATTCACGATTCAATTCATGATTCAATTCATGATTTATTGCATGATTCATGATTTGATTCATGATTCATGATTCAATTCTTGATTTATGATTCATGATTTAATTCATGATTCATGATTCAATTCATGATTCATGATTCGATTCATGATTCATGATTCAATTCATGATTCATGATTCAATTCTTGAATCATGATTCATGATTCGAATCATGATTCATGATTCAAATTATGATTCATGATTAAATTCATGATTCATGATTTATGATTCAATTCATGGTTCATGAATCTTTATTCAATTCATGATTTATTTCATGATTCATGATTCGATTCATGATTCATGATTCATGATTCAATTCATGATTCAATTCATGATTTATTTCATAATTCATGATTCGATTCATGATTTATGATTTAATTAATGATTCATGATTCATGATTTAATTCCTGATTCATGATTCATGATTCATGATTCGATTTATAATTCATGATTCAATTCATGATGCATGATTCAATTCGTGATTCATGATTCAATTCATGATTCATGATTTATTTCATGATTCATTTCATGATTCATGATTCCTGATTCAATTCATGATTCATGATTCAATACATGATTCATGATTCATTTCATGATTCAAGATTCAATTCATGATTCAATTTATGATTCATAATTCATGATTCAATTCATGATTCAATTTATGATTCATGATTCATGATTCAATTCATGATTCATGATTCATGATTCGATTCATGATTCATGATTCAATTCATGATTCATGATTCAATTCATGATTCGTGATTCATGATTCATGATTTGATTCATGATTCATGATTCATGATTCACTTCATGATTCATGATTCGATTTATGATTCAGGATTCAATTCATGATTCATGATTCAATTCATGATTTATGATTCATTTCATGATTCATGATTGAATTCAAAATTCATGATTCAATTCATGATTCATGATTCAATTCATGATTCATGATTCAATTCATGATTCATGATTCGATTCATAATTCATCATTCATGATTCAATTCATGATTCCTGATTCAATTCATGATTCATGAATCAATTCATGATTCATGATTCATTTCATGATTCATGATTCAATTCATGATTCAATTTATGATTCATGATTTAATTCAAGATTCATGGTTCATGATTCAATTCATGATTCATGATTCAATTCATGATTCATGATTCATTTCATGATTCATGATTCAATTCATGATTCAATTCATGATTCAACTTATGAATTATAATTCATGATTCAATTCATGATTCATGATTCATGATTCAATTCATGATTCATGATTCAATTCATGAATCATGATTCGATTCATGATTTATGTTTCAATTCATGATTCAATTCTTGATTCAATTCATAATTCAATTCATGATTCATGATTCGATTCATGATTCATGTTTGAATTCATGATTCAATTCATGATTCATTTCATGATTCATGATTCAATTCATGATTCATGATTCGATTCATGATTCATGATTCATGATTCAATTCATGATTCATGATTCGATTTATGATTCATGATTCAATTCATGATTCATGATTCAATTCAAAATTCATGATTCAATTCATGATTCATTTCTTGATTCATGATTCATGATTCAATTCATGATTCAATTCATGATTCAACTTATGATTTATAATTCATGATTCAATTCATGATTCATGATTAATGATTCAATTCATGATTCACGATTCAATTCATGATTCATGATTTGATTCATGATTCATCATTTATCATTCAATTTATGATTCATGATTCCTGATTCAATTCATGATTCATGATTCAATTCATGATTCAATTCATGATTTATGATTCAATTCATGATTCATGATTCATGATTTAATTCATGATTCATGATTCATGTTTCATGATTCGATTTATAATTCACGATTCAATTCATGATGCATGATTCAATTTGTGATTCATGATTTAATTCATGATTCATGATTCATGATTCATTTCATGATTCATGATTCATGATTCAATTCACGATTCATGAGTCAATTCATGATTCATGATTCATGATTTAATTCATGATTCAATTCATGATTTAATTTATGATTCATGATTCATGATTCAATTCATGATTCATGATTCAATTCATGATTCATGATTCAATTCATGATTCATGATTCAATGCATGATTCAATTCTTGATTCAATTCATAATTCAATTCATGATTCATTATTCAATTCATGATTTGATTCATGATTCATGATTCATGATTAAATTCATGATTCATAATTTATGATTCAATTCATGATTCATGATTCAATTCATGATTCGATTCATGATTCATGATTCAATTCATGATTCATGATTTGATTCATGATTCATGATTCAATTTTTAATTCATGATTCGATTCATGATTCATGATTAAATTTATGATTCATGATTTATGATTCAATTCATTATTTATTTCATGATTCATTTCATGATTCAATTCATGGTTCATGAATCTTGATTTAATTCATTATTTATTTCATGATTCATGTTTCGATTCATGATTCATGATTCAATTCATGATTCAATTCATTATTTATTTCATGATTCATGATTCGATTCATGATTCATGATTCAAAATTCAATTCATGATTCAATTCGTGATTCATGATTCAATTCATGATTCATGATTCATTTCATGATTCATTTCATGATTCATGATTCGATTTATGATTCATGATTCAATTCATGATGCATGATTCAATTCGTGATTCCTGATTCAATTCATGATTCATGATTCATTTCATGATTCATGATTCATTTCATGATTCATGATTCAATTCATGATTCAATTCATGATTTATGATTCAATTCATGATTCATGATTCGATTCATGATTCATGATTCAATTCATGATACATGATTCGAATTATGATTCATGATTAAATTCATGATTCATGATTTATGATTCAATTCATGATTCATGATTTATTTCATGATTCAATTCATGGTTCATGAATCTTGATTCAATTCATGATTTATTTCATGATTCATGATTCGATTCATGATTCATGATTCAATTCATGATTTATTTCATGATTCATGATTCGATTCATGATTCATGATTCAATTCTTGATTTATGATTCATGATTTAATTCATGATACATGATTCAATTCATGATTCATGATTCAATTCATGATTCATGATTCAATTCTTGAATCATGATTCAATTCTTGAATCATGATTCATGATTCGAATTATGATTCATGATTAAATTCATGATTCATGATTTATGATTCAATTCATGGTTCATGAATCTTTATTCAATTCATGATTTATTTCATGATTCATGATTCGATTCATGATTCATGATTCATGATTCAATTCATGATTCAATTCATGATTTATTTCATAATTCATGATTTGATTCATGATTCAATTCATGATTCAATTCATGATTTATGATTCAATTCATGATTCATGATTCATGATTCAATTCCTGATTCATGATTCATGAATTATGATTCGATTTATAATTCATGATTCAATTCATTATGCATGATTCAATTCGTGATTCATGATTCAATTCATGATTCATGATTCATTTCATGATTCATGATTCCTGATTCAATTCATGATTCATGATACAATACATGATTCATGATTCATTTCATGATTCATGATTCATTTCATGATTCATGATTCAATTCATTATTCAATTCATGATTCAATTTATGATTCATAATTCATGATTCAATTCATGATTCAATTTATGATTCATGATTCATGATTCAATTCATGATTCATGATTCATGATTCAATTCATGATTCATGATTCGATTTATGATTCATGATTCAATTCATGATTCGTGATTCATGATTCATGATTCAATTCAGGATTCATGATTCGATTCATGATTCATGATTCATGATTCAATTTATGATTCATGATTCAATTCATGATTCATGATTCAATTCATGATTCATGATTCATTTCATGATTAAACTTATGATTTTTAATTCATGATTCAATTCATGATCCATAATTCATGATTCAATTCATGATTCATGATTCAATTCCTGATTCATGATTCATGAATTATGATTCGATTTATAATTCATGATTCAATTCATGATGCATGATTCAATTCGTGATTCATGATTCAATTCATGATTCATGATTCATTTCATGATTCATTTCATGATTCATGATTCCTGATTCAATTCATGATTCATAATACAATACATGATTCATGATTTATTTCATGATTCATGATTCAATTCATGATTCAATTCATGATTCAATTTATGATTCATGATTCATGATTCAATTCATGATTCAATTTATGATTCATGATTCCTGATTCAATTCATGATTCATTATTCAATTCATGATTCATTTCATGATTCATGATTCAATTCATGATTCAATTCATGATTCAATTTATGATTCATGATTCAATTCAAGATTCATGGTTCATGATTCAATTCATGATTCATGATTCAATTCATGATTCATGATTCATTTCATGATTCATGATTCAATTCATGATTCAATTCATGATTCAACTTATGATTTATAATTCATGATTCAATTCATGATTAAATTCATGATTCATGATTCATGATTCAATTCATGATTCATGATTCAATTCATGAATCATGATTCGATTCATGATTTATGTTTCAATTCATGATTCAATTCTTGATTCAATTCATAATTTAATTCATGATTCATGATTCGATTCATGATTCATGTTTGAATTTATGATTCAATTCATGATTCATTTCATGATTTATGATTCAATTCATGATTCATGATTCAATTCAAAATTCATGATTCATGATTCAATTCATGATTCATGATTCAATTCATGAATCATGATTCGATTCATGATTTATGTTTCAATTTATGATTCAATTCTTGATTCAATTCATAATTCAATTCATGATTCATGATTCGATTCATGATTCATGTTTGAATTCATGATTCAATTCATGATTCATTTCATGATTCATGATTCAATTCATGATTCATGATTCGATTTATGATTCATGATTCAATACATGATTCATGATTTGATTCATCATTCATCATTCATCATTCAATTAATGATTCATGATTCAATTCATGATTCAATTTATGATTCATGATTCCTGATTTAATTCATGATTCATGATTCAATTCATGATTCATGATTCCTTTCATGATTCATGATCCAATTCATGATTCAAATTATGATTCAATTTATGATTCATGATTCAATTCAAGATTCATGATTCATGATTCAATTCATGATTCTTGATTCATTTCATGATTCATGATTCAATTCATGATTCAATTCATGATTCAACTTATGATTTATAATTCATGATTCAATTCATGATTCAATTCATGATTCAATTCATGATTCAATTCATGATTCATGATTCATGATTCAATTCATGATTCATGATTCAATTCATGAATCATGATTCGATTCATGATTTATGTTTCAATTCATGATTCAATTCTTGATTCAATTCATAATTCATTTCATGATTCATGATTCAATTCATGATTCATGATTCAATTCTTGATTTATGATTCATGATTCATGATTCAATTCATGATACATGATTCAATTCATGATTCATGATTCATTTCATGATTCATGATTCAATTCATGATTCGATTCATGATTCATGAGTCAATTCATAAATTCATGATTCGATTCATGATTCATGATTCAATTCTTGATTCATGATTCATGATTTGAATTATGATTCATGATTAAATTCATGATTCATGATTTATGATTCAATTCATGATTCATGATTTATAATTCATGATTCAATTCACGATGCATGATTCAATTCATGATTCATGATTCATGATTCAATTCATGATTCATGATTCATGATTCGATTCATGATTCATGATTCAATTCATGATTCATGATTCAATTCATGATTCGTGATTCATGATTCATGATTTGATTCATGATTCAGGATTCATGATTCACTTCATGATTCATGATTCGATTTATGATTCAGGATTCAATTCATGATTCATGATTCAATTCATGATTCATGATTCGATTCATAATTCATCATTCATGATTCAATTCATGATTCCTGATTCAATTCATGATTCATGATTCAATTCATGATTCATGATTCATTTCATGATTCATGATTCAATTCATGATTCAATTTATGATTCATGATTTAATTCAAGATTCATGGTTCATGATTCAATTCATGATTCATGATTCAATTCATGATTCATGATTCATTTCATGATTCATGATTCAATTCATGATTCAACTTATGATTTATAATTCATGATTCAATTCATGATTCAATTCATGATTCATGATTCATGATTCAATTCATGATTCATGATTCAATTCATGAATCATGATTCGATTCATGATTTATGTTTCAATTCATGATTCAATTCTTGATTCAATTCATAATTCAATTCATGATTCATGATTCGATTCATGATTCATGTTTGAATTCATGATTCAATTCATGATTCATGATTCAATTCATGATTCATGATTCGATTCATGATTCATGATTCAATTCATGATTCATGATTCGATTTATGATTCATGATTCAATTCATGATTCATGATTCAATTCATGATTCATGATTCAATTCAAAATTCATGATTCAATTCATGATTCATTTCTTGATTCATGATTCAATTCATGATTCAATTCATGATTCAACTTATGATTTATAATTCATGATTCAATTCATGATTCATGATTAATGATTCAATTCATTATTCATGATTCAATTCATGATTCATGATTTGATTCATGATTCATCATTTATCATTCAATTAATGATTCATGATTCAATTCATGATTCAATTTATGATTCATGATTCCTGATTCAATTCATGATTCATGATTCAATTCATGATTCAATTCATGATTTATGATTCAATTCATGATTCATGATTTAATTCATGATTCATGATTCATGTTTCATGATTCGATTTATAATTCACGATTCAATTCATGATGCATGATTCAATTTGTGATTCATGATTTAATTCATGATTCATGATTCATGATTCATTTCATGATTCATGATTCATGATTCAATTCACGATTCATGAGTCAATTCATGATTCATGATTCATGATTCATGATTTAATTCATGATTCAATTCATGATTTAATTTATGATTCATGATTCATGATTCAATTCATGATTCATGATTCAATTCATGATTCATGATTCAATTCATGATTCATGATTCAATGCATGATTCAATTCTTGATTCAATTCATGATTCATTATTCAATTCATGATTTGATTCATGATTCATGATTCATGATTTGATATATGATTCATGATTAAATTCATGATTCATAATTTATGATTCAATTCATGATTCATGATTCATGATTCAATTCATGATTCGATTCATGATTCATGATTCAATTCATGATTCATGATTTGATTCATGATTCATGATTCAATTTTTAATTCATGATTCGATTCATGATTCATGATTAAATTTATGATTCACGATTTATGATTCAATTCATTATTTATTTCATGATTCATTTCATGATTCAATTCATTGTTCATGAATCTTGATTTAATTCATTATTTATTTCATGATTCATGTTTCGATTCATGATTCATGATTCAATTCATGATTCAATTCATTATTTATTTCATGATTCATGATTCGATTCATGATTCATGATTCAAAATTCAATTCATGATTCAATTCGTGATTCATGATTCAATTCATGATTCATGATTCATTTCATGATTCATTTCATGATTCATGATTCGATTTATGATTCATGATTCAATTCATGATGCATGATTCAATTCGTGATTCCTGATTCAATTCATGATTCATGATTCAATTCATGATTCATGATTCATTTCATGATTCATGATTCAATTCATGATTCAATTCATGATTTATGATTCAATTCATGATTCATGATTCGATTCATGATTCATGATTCAATTCATGATACATGATTCGAATTATGATTCATGATTAAATTCATGATTCATGATTTATGATTCAATTCATGATTCATGATTTATTTCATGATTCAATTCATGGTTCATGAATCTTGATTCAATTCATGATTTATTTCATGATTCATGATTCGATTCATGATTCATGATTCAATTCATGATTTATTTCATGATTCATGATTCGATTCATGATTCATGATTCAATTCTTGATTTATGATTCATGATTTAATTCATGATACATGATTCAATTCATGATTCATGATTCAATTCATGATTCATGATTCAATTCTTGAATCATGATTCATGATTCGAATTATGATTCATGATTAAATTCATGATTCATGATTTATGATTCAATTCATGGTTCATGAATCTTTATTCAATTCATGATTCGAATTATGATTCATGATTAAATTCATGATTCATGATTTATGATTCAATTCATGGTTCATGAATCTTTATTCAATTCATGATTTATTTCATGATTCATGATTCGATTCATGATTCATGATTCATGATTCAATTCATGATTCAATTCATGATTTATTTCATAATTCATGATTCGATTCATGATTCAATTCATGATTCAATTCATGATTCATGATTTATTTTATGATTCATGATTCAATTCATGATTTGATTCATGATTTATGATTCAATTCATGATTCATGATTCGATTCATGATTCATGATTCAATTCATGATTCATGATTCGAATTATGATTCATGATTAAATTCATGATTCATGATTTATGATTCAATTCATGATTCATGATTTATTTCATGATTCAATTCATGGTTCATGAATCTTGATTCAATTCATGATTTATTTCATGATTCATTATTCGATTCATGATTCATGATTCAATTCTTGATTTATGATTCATGATTTAATTCATGATTCATGATTCAATACATGATTCATGATTCAATTCTTGAATCATGATTAATGATTCGAATTATGATTCATGATTCAATTCATGATTCATGATTTATGATTCAATTCATGGTTCATGAATCTTTATTCAATTCATGATTTATTTCATGATTCATGATTCGATTCATGATTCATGATTCATGATTCAATTCATGATTCAATTCAGGATTTATTTCATAATTCATGATTCAATTCATGATTCAATTCATGATTTATGATTCAATTCATGATTCATAATTCATGATTTAATTCCTAATTCATGATTCATGATTCATGATTCGATTTATAATTCATGATTCAATTCATGATGCATGATTCAATTCGTGATTCATGATTGAATTCATGATTCATGATTCATTTCATGATTCATTTCATGATTCATGATTCCTGATCCAATTGATGATTCATGATACAATACATGATTCATGATTCATTTCATGATTCATGATTCAAATCATGATTCAATTCATGATTCAATTTATGATTCATAATTCATGATTCAATTCATGATTCAATTTATGATTCATGATTCATGATTCAATTCTTGATTCATGATTCATGATTCGATTCATGATTCATGATTCAATTCATGATTCATGATTCAATTCATGATTCGTGATTCATGATTCATGATTCAATTCATGATTCATGATTCGATTCATGATTCATGATTCATGATTCAATTCATGATTCATGATTCGATTTATGATTCATTATTCAATTCATGATTCATGATTCAATTCATGATTCATTTCATGATTCATTTCATGATTCATGATTGAATTCAAAATTCATGATTCAATTCATGATTCATTTCATGATTCAACTTATGATTTATAATTCATGATTCAATTCATGATTCAATTCATGATTCATAATTCATGATTCAATTCATGATTCATGATTCAATTCATGATTCATGATTCGATTCATAATTCATCATTCATCATTCAATTCATGATTCATGATTCAATTCATGATTCAATTTATGATTCATGATTTCTGATTCAATTCATGATTCATGATTCAATTCATGAATCATGATTCATTTCATGATTCATAATTCAATTCATGATTCAATTCATGATTCAATTTATGATTCATGATTCAATTCAAGATTCATGGTTCATGATTCAATTCATGATTCATGATTCAATTCATGATTCATGATTCATTTCATGATTCTTGATTCATTTCATGATTCATTTTATGATTCATTTCATGATTCATGATTCGATTTATGATTCATGATTCAATTCATGATGCATGATTCAATTCGTGATTCATGATTCAATTCATGATTCATGATTCATTTCATGATTCATGATTCGATTTATGATTCATGATATAATTCATGATATAATTCATGATGCATGATTCAATTCGTGATTCCTGATTCAATTCATGATTCATGATTCAATTCATGATTCATGATTCATTTCATGATTCATGATTCAATTTATGATTCGATTCATGATTTATGATTCATTTCATGATTCATGATTCAATTCACGATTCGATTCATGATTTATGATTCATTTCATGATTCATGATTCGATTCATGATTCATGATTCAATTCATGATTCATGATTCATGATTCAAATTATGATTCAGGATTAAATTCATGATTCATGATTTATGATTCAATTCATGATTCATGATTTATTTCATGATTCAATTCATGGTTCATGAATCTTAATTCAATTCATGATTTATTTCATAATTCATGATTCGATTCATGATTCATGATTCACGATTCAATTCATGATTCAATTCATGATTTATTGCATGATTCATGATTTGATTCATGATTCATGATTCAATTCTTGATTTATGATTCATGATTTAATTCATGATTCATGATTCAATTCATGATTCATGATTCGATTCATGATTCATGATTCAATTCATGATTCATGATTCAATTCTTGAATCATGATTCATGATTCATGATTCGAATTATGATTCATGATTAAATTCATGATTCATGATTCATGATTCGATTCATGATTCATGATTCATGATTTAATTCATGATTCAATTCATGATTTATTTCATAATTCATGATTTGATTCATGATTTATGATTTAATTAATGATTCATGATTCATGATTTAATTCCTGATTCATGATTCATGATTCGATTTATAATTCATGATTCAATTCATGATGCATGATTCAATTCGTGATTCCTGATTCAATTCATGATTCATGATTCAATTCATGATTCATGATTCATTTCATGATTCATGATTCAATTCATGATTCGATTGATGATTTATGATTCATTTCATGATTCATGATTCAATTCATGATTCGATTCATGATTTATGATTCATTTCATGATTCATGATTCGATTCATGATTCATGATTCAATTCATGATTCATGATTCATGATTCAAATTATGATTCAGGATTAAATTCATGATTCATGATTTATGATTCAATTCATGATTCATGATTTATTTCATGATTCAATTCATGGTTCATGAATCTTAATTCAATTCATGATTTATTTCATAATTCATGATTCGATTCATGATTCATGATTCACGATTCAATTCATGATTCAATTCATGATTTATTGCATGATTCATGATTTGATTCATGATTCATGATTCAATTCTTGATTTATGATTCATGATTTAATTCATGATTCATGATTCAATTCATGATTCATGATTCGATTCATGATTCATGATTCAATTCATGATTCATGATTCAATTCTTGAATCATGATTCATGATTCGAATCATGATTCATGATTCAAATTATGATTCATGATTAAATTCATGATTCATGATTTATGATTCAATTCATGGTTCATGAATCTTTATTCAATTCATGATTTATTTCATGATTCATGATTCGATTCATGATTCATGATTCATGATTCAATTCATGATTCAATTCATGATTTATTTCATAATTCATGATTCGATTCATGATTTATGATTTAATTAATGATTCATGATTCATGATTTAATTCCTGATTCATGATTCATGATTCATGATTCGATTTATAATTCATGATTCAATTCATGATGCATGATTCAATTCGTGATTCATGATTCAATTCATGATTCATGATTTATTTCATGATTCATTTCATGATTCATGATTCCTGATTCAATTCATGATTCATGATTCAATACATGATTCATGATTCATTTCATGATTCAAGATTCAATTCATGATTCAATTTATGATTCATAATTCATGATTCAATTCATGATTCAATTTATGATTCATGATTCATGATTCAATTCATGATTCATGATTCATGATTAGATTCATGATTCATGATTCAATTCATGATTCATGATTCAATTCATGATTCGTGATTCATGATTCATGATTTGATTCATGATTCATGATTCATGATTCACTTCATGATTCATGATTCGATTTATGATTCAGGATTCAATTCATGATTCATGATTCAATTCATGATTCATGATTCATTTCATGATTCATGATTGAATTCAAAATTCATGATTCAATTCATGATTCATGATTCAATTCATGATTCATGATTCAATTCATGATTCATGATTCGATTCATAATTCATCATTCATGATTCAATTCATGATTCCTGATTCAATTCATGATTCATGAATCAATTCATGATTCATGATTCATTTCATGATTCATGATTCAATTCATGATTCAATTTATGATTCATGATTTAATTCAAGATTCATGGTTCATGATTCAATTCATGATTCATGATTCAATTCATGATTCATGATTCATTTCATGATTCATGATTCAATTCATGATTCAATTCATGATACAACTTATGATTTATAATTCATGATTCATGATTCATGATTCAATTCATGATTTATGATTCAATTCATGAATCATGATTCGATTCATGATTTATGTTTCAATTCATGATTCAATTCTTGATTCAATTCATAATTCAATTCATGATTCATGATTCGATTCATGATTCATGTTTGAATTCATGATTCAATTCATGATTCATTTCATGATTCATGATTCAATTCATGATTCATGATTCGATTCATGATTCATGATTCATGATTCAATTCATGATTCATGATTCGATTTATGATTCATGATTCAATTCATGATTCATGATTCAATTCATGATTCATGATTCAATTCAAAATTCATGATTCAATTCATGATTCATTTCTTGATTCATGATTCAATTCATGATTCAATTCATGATTCAACTTATGATTTATAATTCATGATTCAATTCATGATTCATGATTAATGATTCAATTCATGATTCATGATTCAATTCATGATTCATGATTTGATTCATGATTCATCATTTATCATTCAATTAATGATTCATGATTCAATTCATGATTCAATTTATGATTCATGATTCCTGATTCAATTCATGATTCATGATTCAATTCATGATTCAATTCATGATTTATGATTCAATTCATGATTCATGATTCATGATTTAATTCATGATTCATGATTCATGTTTCATGATTCGATTTATAATTCACGATTCAATTCATGATGCATGATTCAATTTGTGATTCATGATTTAATTCATGATTCATGATTCATGATTCATTTCATGATTCATGATTCATGATTCAATTCACGATTCATGAGTCAATTCATGATTCATGATTCATGATTTAATTCATGATTCAATTCATGATTTAATTTATGATTCATGATTCATGATTCAATTCATGATTCATGATTCAATTCATGATTCATGATTCATGATTCATGATTCATGATTAAATTCATGATTCAATTCTTGATTCAATTCATAATTCAATTCATGATTCATTATTCAATTCATGATTTGATTCATGATTCATGATTCATGATTAAATTCATGATTCATAATTTATGATTCAATTCATGATTCATGATTCATGATTCAATTCATGATTCGATTCATGATTCATGATTTAATTCATGATTCATGATTTGATTCATGATTCATGATTCAATTTTTAATTCATGATTCGATTCATGATTCATGATTAAATTTATGATTCATGATTTATGATTCAATTCATTATTTATTTCATGATTCATTTCATGATTCAATTCATGGTTCATGAATCTTGATTTAATTCATTATTTATTTCATGATTCATGTTTCGATTCATGATTCATGATTCAATTCATGATTCAATTCATTATTTATTTCATGATTCATGATTCGATTCATGATTCATGATTCAAAATTCAATTCATGATTCAATTCGTGATTCATGATTCAATTCATGATTCATGATTCATTTCATGATTCATTTCATGATTCATGATTCGATTTATGATTCATGATTCAATTCATGATGCATGATTCAATTCGTGATTCCTGATTCAATTCATGATTCATGATTCAATTCATGATTCATGATTCATTTCATGATTCATGATTCAATTCATGATTCAATTCATGATTTATGATTCAATTCATGATTCATGATTCGATTCATGATTCATGATTCAATTCATGATACATGATTCGAATTATGATTCATGATTAAATTCATGATTCATGATTTATGATTCAATTCATGATTCATGATTTTTTTCATGATTCAATTCATGGTTCATGAATCTTGATTCAATTCATGATTTATTTCATGATTCATGATTCGATTCATGATTCATGATTCAATTCATGATTTATTTCATGATTCATGATTCGATTCATGATTCATGATTCAATTCTTGATTTATGATTCATGATTTAATTCATGATACATGATTCAATTCATGATTCATGATTCAATTCATGATTCATGATTCAATTCTTGAATCATGATTCATGATTCGAATTATGATTCATGATTAAATTCATGATTCATGATTTATGATTCAATTCATGGTTCATGAATCTTTATTCAATTCATGATTTATTTCATGATTCATGATTCGATTCATGATTCATGATTCATGATTCAATTCATGATTCAATTCATGATTTATTTCATAATTCATGATTCGATTCATGATTCAATTCATGATTCAATTCATGATTTATGATTCAATTCATGATTCATGATTCATGATTCAATTCCTGATTCATGATTCATGAATTATGATTCGATTTATAATTCATGATTCAATTCATTATGCATGATTCAATTCGTGATTCATGATTCAATTCATGATTCATGATTCATTTCATGATTCATGATTCCTGATTCAATTCATGATTCATGATACAATACATGATTCATGATTCATTTCATGATTCATGATTCAATTCATTATTCAATTCATGATTCAATTTATGATTCATGATTCATGATTCAATTCATGATTCAATACATGATTCAATTTATGATTCATGATTCAATTCAAGATTCATGATTCAATTCATGATTCATGATTCATGATTCAATTCATGATTCATGATTCAATTCATGAATCATGATTCGATTAATGATTTATGTTTCAATTCATGATTCAATTCTTGATTCAATTCATAATTCAATTCATGATTCATGATTCAATGCATGATTCAATTCTTGATTCAATTCATAATTCAATTCATGATTCATGATTCGATTCATAATTCATGTTTGAATTCATGATTCAATTCATGATTCATTTCATGATTCATGATTCAATTCATGATTCATGATTCAATTCTTGGTTTATGATTCATGAATCATGATTCAATTCATGATACATGATTCAATTCATGATTCATGATTCATTTCATGATTCATGATTCAATTCATGATTCGATTCATGATTCATGAGTCAATTCATAAATTCATGATTCAATTCATGATTCATGATTCAATTCTTGATTCATGATTCATGATTTGAATTATGATTCATGATTTGAATTATGATTCATGATTAAATTCATGATTCATGATTTATGATTCAATTCATGATTCATGATTTATTCCATGATTCAATTCATGGTTCATGAATCTTGATTCAATTCATGATTTATTTCATGATTCAACTTATGATTTATAATTCATGATTCAATTCATGATTCAATTCATGATTCATGATTCATGATTCAATTCATGATTCAATTCATGATTCATGATTCGATTCATGATTCATGATTCATCATTCAATTCATGATTCATCATTCAATTCATGATTCAATTTATGATTCATGATTCCTGATTCAATTCATGATTCATGGTTCAATTCATGATTCATGATTCAATTCATGATTCAATTCATGATTCAATTTATGATTCATGATTCAATTCAAGATTCATGATTCAATTCATGATTCATGATTCATGATTCAATTCATGATTCATGATTCAATTCATGAATCATGATTCGATTCATGATTTATGTTTCAATTCATGATTCAATTCTTGATTCAATTCATAATTCAATTCATGATTCATGATTCAATGCATGATTCAATTCTTGATTCAATTCATAATTCAATTCATGATTCATGATTCGATACATGATTCATGTTTGAATTCATGATTCAATTCATGATTCAATTCATGATACATGATTCAATTCATGATTCATGATTCATTTCATGATTCATGATTCAATTCATGATTCGATTCATGATTCATGAGTCAATTCATAAATTCATGATTCAATTCATGATTCATGATTCAATTCATGATTCAATTCATGATTTATTTCATAATTCATGATTCGATTCATGATTCATTATTTAAGATTCAATTCATGATTTATGATTTAATTCATGATTCATGATTCATGATTTAATTCCTGATTCATGATTCATGATTCGATTTATAATTCATGATTCAATTCATGATGCATGATTCAATTCGTGATTCATGATTCAATTCATGATTCATGATTCATTTCATGATTCATTTCATGATTCATGATTCCTGATTCAATTAATGAATTATGATTAAATACATGATTCATTAATTCATTTCATGATTCATGATTCAATTCATGATTCAATTCATGATTCAATTTATGATTCATAATTCATGATTCAATTCATGATTCAATTTATGATTCATGATTCATGATTCAATTCATGATTCATGATTCATGATTCGATTTATGATTCATGATTCAATTCATGATTCATGATTCAATTCATGATTCATGATTCATTTCATGATTCATTTCATGATTCATTTCATGATTCATGATTCAATTCAAGATTCATGATTCAATTCATGATTCAATTCATGATTCAACTTATGATTTATAATTCATGATTCAATTCATGATTCAATTCATGATTCTTGATTCATGATTCAATTCATGATTCATGATTCAATTCATGATTCATGATTCGATTCATGATTCATGATTCATCATTCAATTCATGATTCATGATTCAATTCATGATTCAATTTATGATTCATGATTCCTGATTCAATTCATGATTCATGGTTCAATTCATGATTTATGATTCAATTCATGATTCAATTCATGATTCAATTTATGATTCATGATTCAATTCAAGATTCATGATTCAATTCATGATTCGATCCATGATTCATGAGTCAATTCATAAATTCATGATTCAATTCATGATTCATGATTCAATTCTTGATTCATGATTCATGATTTGAATTATGATTCATGATTTGAATTATGATTCATGATTAAATTCATGATTCATGATTTATGATTCAATTCATGATTCATGATTTATTTCATGATTCATGATTCGATTCATGATTCATGATTCAATTCATGATTCAATTCATGATTCATGATTCGATTCATGATTCATGATTCAATTCTTGATTCATGAATCATGATTTAATTCATGATTCATGATTCAATTCATGATTCATGATTCGATTCATGATTCATGCTTTGATTCATGATTCATGATTCAATTCATGATTCATGATTCAATTCTTGAATCATGATTCATGATTCGAATTATGATTCATGATTAAATTCATGATTCATGATTTATGATTCAATTCATGGTTCATGATTCAATTCATGATTCAATTCATGATTTATTTCATGATTCATGATTCGATTCATGATTCATGATTCATGATTCAATTCATGATTCAATTCATGATTTATTTCATAATTCATTATTCGATTCATGATTCATTATTCATGATTCAATTCATGATTTATGATTTAATTCATGATTCATGATTCATGAGTTAATTCCTGATTCATGATTCATGATTCATTTCATGAATCATGATTCATTTCATGATTCATGATTTAATTTATGATTCATGACTCATGATTCAATTCATAATACAGGATTCATGATTCAATTCATGATTCATGATTCGATTCATGATTCATGATTCATGATTCAATTCATGATTCATGATTCATTTCATGATTCATGATTTAATTTATGATTCATGACTCATGATTCAATTCATAATTCATGATTCATGATTCAATTCATGATTCATGATTCAATTCATGATTCATGATTCAATTCATGATTCATAATTCAATTCATGATTCATGATTCATGATTCAATTCATGATTCGATTCATGATTCATGATTCAATTCATGATTCATGATTCAATTCATGAGTCATGATTCATGATTCAATTCATGATTCATGATTCATGATTCGATTCATGATTCATGATTCATGATTCGATTCATGATTCATGATTCATGATTCAATTCATGATTCATGATTCATGATTCAATTCATGATTCGATTCATGATTCATGATTCATGATTCGATATATGATTCATGATTAAATTCATGATTCATAATTTATGATTCAATTCATGATTCATGATTCATGATTCGATATATGATTCATGATTAAATTCATGATTCATAATATATGATTCAATTCATGATTCATGATTCATGATTCAATTCATGATTCGATTCATGATTCATGATTCAATTCATGATTCATGATTTGATTCATGATTCATGATTCAATTTTTAATTCATGATTCGATTCACGATTCATGATTAAATTTATGATTCGTGATTTATGATTCAATTCATGATTCATGATTTATTTCATGATTCAATTCATGGTTCATGAATCTTGATTCAATTCATGATTTATTTCATGATTCATGATTCGATTCATGATTCATGATTCATGATTCAATTCATGATTCAATTCATTATTTATTTTATGATTCATGATTCGATTCATGAATCATGATTCATGATTCGATTCATGAATCATGATTCATGATTCAATTCATGATTCATGATTCAATTCGTGATTCATGATTCAATTAATGATTCATGATTCATTTCATGAGTCATTTCATGATTCATTTCATGATTCATGATTCCTGATTCAATTCATGATTCATGATTCAATTCATGATTCATGATTCATTTCATGATTCATGATTCATTTCATGATTCATTTCATGATTCATGATTCCTGATTCAATTAATGAATTATGATTAAATACATGATTCATTAATTCATTTCATGATTCATGATTCAATTCATGATTCAATTCATGATTCAATTTATGATTCATAATTCATGATTCAATTCATGATTCAATTTATGATTCATGATTCATGATTCAATTCATGATTCATGATTCGATTTATGATTTATGATTCAATTCATGATTCATGATTCAATTCATGATTCATGATTCATTTCATGATTCATTTCATGATTCATGATTCAATTCAAGATTCATGATTCAATTCATGATTCATTTCATGATTCATGATTAATGATTCAATTCATGATTCAATTCATGATTCAACTTATGATTTATAATTCATGATTCAATTCATGATTCAATTCATGATTCATGATTCATGATTCAATTCATGATTCATGATTCAATTCATGATTCATGATTCGATTCATGATTCATGATTCATCATTCAATTCATGATTCATGATTCAATTCATGATTCAATTTATGATTCATGATTCCTGATTCAATTCATGATTCATGGTTCAATTCATGATTTATGATTCAATTTATGATTCAATTCATGATTCAATTTATGATTCATGATTCAATTCAAGATTCATGATTCAATTCATGATTCGACCCATGATTCATGAGTCAATTCATAAATTCATGATTCAATTCATGATTCATGATTCAATTCTTGATTCATGATTCATGATTTGAATTATGATTCATGATTTGAATTATGATTCATGATTAAATTCATGATTCATGATTTATGATTCAATTCATGATTCATGATTTATTTCAAGATTCAATTCATGGTTCATGAATCTTGATTCAATTCATGATTTATTTCATGATTCATGATTCGATTCATGATTCATGATTCAATTCATGATTCGATTCATGATTCATGCTTTGATTCATGATTCATGATTCAATTCATGATTCATGATTCAATTCTTGAATCATGATTCATGATTCGAATTATGATTCATGATTAAATTCATGATTCATGATTTATGATTCAATTCATGGTTCATGATTCAATTCATGATTCAATTCATGATTTATTTCATGATTCATGATTCGATTCATGATTCATGATTCATGATTCAATTCATGATTCAATTCATGATTTATTTCATAATTCATTATTCGATTCATGATTCATTATTCATGATTCAATTCATGATTTATGATTTAATTCATGATTCATGATTCATGAGTTAATTCCTGATTCATGATTCATGATTCAATTCATGAATCATGATTCATTTCATGATTCATGATTTAATTTATGATTCATGACTCATGATTCAATTCATAATACAGGATTCATGATTCAATTCATGATTCATGATTCGATTCATGATTCATGATTCATGATTCAATTCATGATTCATGATTCATTTCATGATTCATGATTTAATTTATGATTCATGACTCATGATTCAATTCATAATTCATGATTCATGATTCAATTCATGATTCATGATTCAATTCATGATTCATGATTCAATTCATGATTCATAATTCAATTCATGATTCATGATTCATGATTCAATTCATGATTCGATTCATGATTCATGATTCAATTCATGATTCATGATTCAATTCATGAGTCATGATTCATGATTCAATTCATGATTCATGATTCATGATTCGATTCATGATTCATGATTCATGATTCGATTCATGATTCATGATTCATGATTCAATTCATGATTCATGATTCATGATTCAATTCATGATTCGATTCATGATTCATGATTCATGATTCGATATATGATTCATGATTAAATTCATGATTCATAATTTATGATTCAATTCATGATTCATGATTCATGATTCGATATATGATTCATGATTAAATTCATGATTCATAATATATGATTCAATTCATGATTCATGATTCATGATTCAATTCATGATTCGATTCATGATTCATGATTCAATTCATGATTCATGATTTGATTCATGATTCATGATTCAATTTTTAATTCATGATTCGATTCACGATTCATGATTAAATTTATGATTCGTGATTTATGATTCAATTCATGATTCATGATTTATTTCATGATTCAATTCATGGTTCATGAATCTTGATTCAATTCATGATTTATTTCATGATTCATGATTCGATTCATGATTCATGATTCATGATTCAATTCATGATTCAATTCATTATTTATTTTATGATTCATGATTCGATTCATGAATCATGATTCATGATTCGATTCATGAATCATGATTCATGATTCAATTCATGATTCATGATTCAATTCGTGATTCATGATTCAATTAATGATTCATGATTCATTTCATGAGTCATTTCATGATTCATTTCATGATTCATGATTCCTGATTCAATTCATGATTCATGATTCAATTCATGATTCATGATTCATTTCATGATTCATGATTCATTTCATGATTCATTTCATGATTCATGATTCCTGATTCAATTAATGAATTATGATTAAATACATGATTCATTAATTCATTTCATGATTCATGATTCAATTCATGATTCAATTCATGATTCAATTTATGATTCATAATTCATGATTCAATTCATGATTCAATTTATGATTCATGATTCATGATTCAATTCATGATTCATGATTCGATTTATGATTTATGATTCAATTCATGATTCATGATTCAATTCATGATTCATGATTCATTTCATGATTCATTTCATGATTCATGATTCAATTCAAGATTCATGATTCAATTCATGATTCATTTCATGATTCATGATTAATGATTCAATTCATGATTCAATTCATGATTCAACTTATGATTTATAATTCATGATTCAATTCATGATTCAATTCATGATTCATGATTCATGATTCAATTCATGATTCATGATTCAATTCATGATTCATGATTCGATTCATGATTCATGATTCATCATTCAATTCATGATTCATGATTCAATTCATGATTCAATTTATGATTCATGATTCCTGATTCAATTCATGATTCATGGTTCAATTCATGATTTATGATTCAATTTATGATTCAATTCATGATTCAATTTATGATTCATGATTCAATTCAAGATTCATGATTCAATTCATGATTCGACCCATGATTCATGAGTCAATTCATAAATTCATGATTCAATTCATGATTCATGATTCAATTCTTGATTCATGATTCATGATTTGAATTATGATTCATGATTTGAATTATGATTCATGATTAAATTCATGATTCATGATTTATGATTCAATTCATGATTCATGATTTATTTCAAGATTCAATTCATGGTTCATGAATCTTGATTCAATTCATGATTTATTTCATGATTCATGATTCGATTCATGATTCATGATTCAATTCATGATTCAATTCATGATTCATGATTTGATTCATGATTCATGATTCAATTCTTGATTCATGAATCATGATTTAATTCATGATTCATGATTCAATTCATGATTCATGATTCGATTCATGATTCATGATTCGATTCATGATTCATGATTCAATTCATGATTCATGATTCAATTCTTGAATCATGATTCATGATTCGAATTATGATTCATGATTAAATTCATGATTCATGATTTATGATTCAATTCATGGTTCATGACCCTTTATTCAATTCATGATTTATTTCATGATTCATGATTTGATTCATGATTCATGATTCATGATTCAATTCATGATTCAATTCATGATTTATTTCATAATTCATGATTCGATTCATGATTCATTATTCATGATTCAATTCATGATTTATGATTTAATTCATGATTCATGATTCATGAGTTAATTCCTGATTCATGATTCATGATTCAATTCATGAATTATGATTCATTTCATGATTCATGATTTAATTTATGATTCATGACTCATGATTCAATTCATAATACAGGATTCATGATTCAATTCATGATTCATGATTCGATTCATGATTCATGATTCATGATTCAATTCATGATTCATGATTCATTTCATAATTCATGATTCATTTCATGATTCATGACTCATGATTCAATTCATAATTCATGATTCATGATTCAATTCATGATTCATGATTCAATTCATGATTCATGATTCAATTCATGATTCATAATTCAATTCATGATTCATGATTCATGATTCAATTCATGATTCGATTCATGATTCATGATTCAATTCATGATTCATGATTCAATTCATGAGTCATGATTCATGATTCAATTCATGATTCATGATTCATGATTCGATTCATGATTCATGATTCATGATTCGATTCATGATTCATGATTCATGATTCAATTCATGATTCATGATTCATGATTCAATTCATGATTCGATTCATGATTCATGATTCATGATTCGATATATGATTCATGATTAAATTCATGATTCATAATATATGATTCAATTCATGATTCATGATTCATGATTCAATTCATGATTCGATTCATGATTCATGATTCAATTCATGATTCATGATTTGATTCATGATTCATGATTCAATTTTTAATTTATGATTCGATTCACGATTCATGATTAAATTTATGATTCATGATTTATGATTCAATTCATGATTCATGATTTATTTCATGATTCAATTCATGGTTCATGAATCTTGATTCAATTCATGATTTATTTCATGATTCATGATTCGATTCATGATTCATGATTCATGATTCAATTCATGATTCAATTCATTATTTATTTTATGATTCATGATTCGATTCATGAATCATGAATCATGATTCGATTCATGAATCATGATTCATGATTCAATTCATGATTCATGATTCAATTCGTGATTCATGATTCAATTAATGATTCATGATTCATTTCATGAGTCATTTCATGATTCATTTCATGATTCATGATTCCTGATTCAATTCATGATTCATGATTCAATTCATGATTCATGATTCATTTCATGATTCATGATTCAATTCATGTTTCGATTCATGATTTATGATTAAATTCATGATTCATGATTCATGATTCAATTCATGATTCATGATTCATGATTCGAATTATGATTCATGATTAAATTCATGATTCATGATTTATGATTCAATTCATGATTCATGATTTATTTCATGATTCAATTCATGGTTCATTAATCTTGATTCAATTCATGATTTATTTCATGATTCATGATTCGATTCATGATTCATAATTCAATTCTTGATTTATGATTCATGATTCATAATTTAATTCATGATACATGATTCAATTCATGATTCATGATTCGATTCATGATTCATGATTTATGATTCAATTCATGGTTCATGAATCTTTATTGAATTCATGATTTATTTCATAATTCATGATTCGATTCATGACTCATGATTCAATTCATAATACAGGATTCATGATTCAATTCATGATTCATGATTCGATTCATGATTCATGATTCATGATTCAATTCATGATTCATGATTCATTTCATGATTCATGATTTAATTTATGATTCATGACTCATGATTCAATTCATAATTCATGATTCATGATTCAATTCATGATTCATGATTCAATTCATGATTCATGATTCAATTCATGATTCATAATTCAATTCATGATTCATGATTCATGATTCAATTCATGATTCGATTCATGATTCATGATTCAATTCATGATTCATGATTCAATTCATGAGTCATGATTCATGATTCAATTCATGATTCATGATTCATGATTCGATTCATGATTCATGATTCATGATTCGATTCATGATTCATGATTCATGATTCAATTCATGATTCATGATTCATGATTCAATTCATGATTCGATTCATGATTCATGATTCATGATTCGATATATGATTCATGATTAAATTCATGATTCATAATTTATGATTCAATTCATGATTCATGATTCATGATTCGATATATGATTCATGATTAAATTCATGATTCATAATATATGATTCAATTCATGATTCATGATTCATGATTCAATTCATGATTCGATTCATGATTCAATTCATGATTCATGATTTGATTCATGATTCATGATTCAATTTTTAATTCATGATTCGATTCACGATTCATGATTAAATTTATGATTCATGATTTATGATTCAATTCATGATTCATGATTCATGATTCATGATTCAATTCATGGTTCATGAATCTTGATTCAATTCATGATTTATTTCATGATTCATGATTCGATTCATGATTCATGATTCATGATTCAATTCATGATTCAATTCATTATTTATTTTATGATTCATGATTCGATTCATGAATCATGATTCATGATTCGATTCATGAATCATGATTCATGATTCAATTCATGATTCATGATTCAATTCGTGATTCATGATTCAATTAATGATTCATGATTCATTTCATGAGTCATTTCATGATTCATGATTCCTGATTCAATTCATGATTCATGATTCAATTCATGATTCATGATTCATTTCATGATTCATGATTCAATTCATGTTTCGATTCATGATTTATGATTCAATTCATGATTCATGATTCATGATTCAATTCATGATTCATGATTCATGATTCGAATTATGATTCATGATTAAATTCATGATTCATGATTTATGATTCAATTCATGATTCATGATTTATTTCATGATTCCATTCATGGTTTATGAATCTTGATTCAATTCATGATTTATTTCATGATTCATGATTCGATTCATGATTCATAATTCAATTCTTGATTTATGATTCATGATTCATAATTTAATTCATGATTCATGATTCAATTCATGATTCATGATTCGATTCATGATTCATGATTTATGATTCAATTCATGGTTCATGATTCTTTATTGAATTCATGATTTATTTCATGATTCATGATTCGATTCATGATTCATGATTCAATTCATGATTCAATTCATGATTTATTTCATAATTCATGATTCGATTCATGATTCATGATTCATGATTCAATTCATGATTCAATTCATGATTTATGATTTAATTAATGTTTCATGATTCATGATTTAATTCCTGATTCCTGATTCATGATTCATGATTCGATTTATAATTCATGATTCAATTCATGATGCATGATTCAATTCGTGATTCATGATTTAACTCATGATTCATAATTCATTTCATGATTCATTTCATGATTCATGATTCCTGATTCAATTCATTATTCATGATTCAATACATGATTCATGATTCATTCCATGATTCATGATTCAATTCATGATTCAATTCATGATTCAATTTATGATTCATAATTCATGATTCAATTCATGATTCAATTTATGATTCATGATTCATGATTCAATTCATGATTCATGATTCATGATTCGATTCATGATTCATGATTCAATTCATGATTCATGATTCAATTCATAATTCGTGATTCATGATTCATGATTCAATTCATGATTCATGATTCGATTCATGATTCATGATTCATGATTCAATTCTTGATTCATGATTCAATTCATGATTCATGATTCATTTCATGATTCATTTCATGATTCATGATTCAATTCAAGAATCATGATTCAATTCATGATTCATTTCATGATTCATGATTAATGATTCAATTCATGATTCAATATATGATTCAACTTATGATTATAATTCATGATTCAATTCATGATTCAATTCATGATTCATGATTCATGATTCAATTCATGATTCATGATTCAATTCATGATTAATGATTCGATTCATGATTCAACATTCATCATTCAATTCATGATTCATGATTCAATTCATGATTCAATTCATGATTTATTTCATGATTCATGATTTGATTCATGATTCATGATTCATGATTCAATTCATGATTCAATTCATGATTTATTTCATAATTCATGATTCGATTCATGATTCATTATTCATGATTCAATTCATGATTTATGATTTAATTCATGATTCATGATTCATGAGTTAATTCCTGATTCATGATTCATGATTCAATTCATGAATTATGATTCATTTCATGATTCATGATTTAATTTATGATTCATGACTCATGATTCAATTCATAATACAGGATTCATGATTCAATTCATGATTCATGATTCGATTCATGATTCATGATTCATGATTCAATTCATGATTCATGATTCATTTCATAATTCATGATTCATTTCATGATTCATGACTCATGATTCAATTCATAATTCATGATTCATGATTCAATTCATGATTCATGATTCAATTCATGATTCATGATTCAATTCATGATTCATAATTCAATTCATGATTCATGATTCATGATTCAATTCATGATTCGATTCATGATTCATGATTCAATTCATGATTCATGATTCAATTCATGAGTCATGATTCATGATTCAATTCATGATTCATGATTCATGATTCAATTCATGATTCATGATTCATGATTCGATTCATGATTCATGATTCATGATTCAATTCATGATTCATGATTCATGATTCAATTCATGATTCGATTCATGATTCATGATTCATGATTCGATATATGATTCATGATTAAATTCATGATTCATAATATATGATTCAATTCATGATTCATGATTCATGATTCAATTCATGATTCGATTCATGATTCATGATTCAATTCATGATTCATGATTTGATTCATGATTCATGATTCAATTTTTAATTTATGATTCGATTCACGATTCATGATTAAATTTATGATTCATGATTTATGATTCAATTCATGATTCATGATTTATTTCATGATTCAATTCATGGTTCATGAATCTTGATTCAATTCATGATTTATTTCATGATTCATGATTCGATTCATGATTCATGATTCATGATTCAATTCATGATTCAATTCATTATTTATTTTATGATTCATGATTCGATTCATGAATCATGAATCATGATTCGATTCATGAATCATGATTCATGATTCAATTCATGATTCATGATTCAATTCGTGATTCATGATTCAATTAATGATTCATGATTCATTTCATGAGTCATTTCATGATTCATTTCATGATTCATGATTCCTGATTCAATTCATGATTCATGATTCAATTCATGATTCATGATTCATTTCATGATTCATGATTCAATTCATGTTTTGATTCATGATTTATGATTAAATTCATGATTCATGATTCATGATTCAATTCATGATTCATGATTCATGATTCGAATTATGATTCATGATTAAATTCATGATTCATGATTTATGATTCAATTCATGATTCATGATTTATTTCATGATTCAATTCATGGTTCATTAATCTTGATTCAATTCATGATTTATTTCATGATTCATGATTCGATTCATGATTCATAATTCAATTCTTGATTTATGATTCATGATTCATAATTTAATTCATGATTCATGATTCAATTCATGATTCATGATTCGATTCATGATTCATGATTTATGATTCAATTCATGGTTCATGAATCTTTATTGAATTCATGATTTATTTCATAATTCATGATTCGATTCATGACTCATGATTCAATTCATAATACAGGATTCATGATTCAATTCATGATTCATGATTCGATTCATGATTCATGATTCATGATTCAATTCATGATTCATGATTCATTTCATGATTCATGATTTAATTTATGATTCATGACTCATGATTCAATTCATAATTCATGATTCATGATTCAATTCATGATTCATGATTCAATTCATGATTCATGATTCAATTCATGATTCATAATTCAATTCATGATTCATGATTCATGATTCAATTCATGATTCGATTCATGATTCATGATTCAATTCATGATTCATGATTCAATTCATGAGTCATGATTCATGATTCAATTCATGATTCATGATTCATGATTCGATTCATGATTCATGATTCATGATTCGATTCATGATTCATGATTCATGATTCAATTCATGATTCATGATTCATGATTCAATTCATGATTCGATTCATGATTCATGATTCATGATTCGATATATGATTCATGATTAAATTCATGATTCATAATTTATGATTCAATTCATGATTCATGATTCATGATTCGATATATGATTCATGATTAAATTCATGATTCATAATATATGATTCAATTCATGATTCATGATTCATGATTCAATTCATGATTCGATTCATGATTCAATTCATGATTCATGATTTGATTCATGATTCATGATTCAATTTTTAATTCATGATTCGATTCACGATTCATGATTAAATTTATGATTCATGATTTATGATTCAATTCATGATTCATGATTTATTTCATGATTCAATTCATGGTTCATGAATCTTGATTCAATTCATGATTTATTTCATGATTCATGATTCGATTCATGATTCATGATTCATGATTCAATTCATGATTCAATTCATTATTTATTTTATGATTCATGATTCGATTCATGAATCATGATTCATGATTCGATTCATGAATCATGATTCATGATTCAAATCATGATTCATGATTCAATTCGTGATTCATGATTCAATTAATGATTCATGATTCATTTCATGAGTCATTTCATGATTCATGATTCCTGATTCAATTCATGATTCATGATTCAATTCATGATTCATGATTCATTTCATGATTCATGATTCAATTCATGTTTCGATTCATGATTTATGATTCAATTCATGATTCATGATTCATGATTCAATTCATGATTCATGATTCATGATTCGAATTATGATTCATGATTAAATTCATGATTCATGATTTATGATTCAATTCATGATTCATGATTTATTTCATGATTCCATTCATGGTTTATGAATCTTGATTCAATTCATGATTTATTTCATGATTCATGATTCGATTCATGATTCATAATTCAATTCTTGATTTATGATTCATGATTCATAATTTAATTCATGATTCATGATTCAATTCATGATTCGATTCATGATTCATGATTTATGATTCAATTCATGGTTCATGAATCTTTATTGAATTCATGATTTATTTCATGATTCATGATTCGATTCATGATTCATGATTCAATTCATGATTCAATTCATGATTTATTTCATAATTCATGATTCGATTCATGATTCATGATTCATGATTCAATTCATGATTCAATTCATGATTTATGATTTAATTAATGTTTCATGATTCATGATTTAATTCCTGATTCCTGATTCATGATTCATGATTCGATTTATAATTCATGATTCAATTCATGATGCATGATTCAATTCGTGATTCATGATTTAACTCATGATTCATAATTCATTTCATGATTCATTTCATGATTCATGATTCCTGATTCAATTCATTATTCATGATTCAATACATGATTCATGATTCATTCCATGATTCATGATTCAATTCATGATTCAATTCATGATTCAATTTATGATTCATAATTCATGATTCAATTCATGATTCAATTTATGATTCATGATTCATGATTCAATTCATGATTCATGATTCATGATTCGATTCATGATTCATGATTCAATTCATGATTCATGATTCAATTCATAATTCGTGATTCATGATTCATGATTCAATTCATGATTCATGATTCGATTCATGATTCATGATTCATGATTCAATTCTTGATTCATGATTCAATTCATGATTCATGATTCATTTCATGATTCATTTCATGATTCATGATTCAATTCAAGAATCATGATTCAATTCATGATTCATTTCATGATTCATGATTAATGATTCAATTCATGATTCAATATATGATTCAACTTATGATTTATAATTCATGATTCAATTCATGATTCAATTCATGATTCATGATTCATGATTCAATTCATGATTCATGATTCAATTCATGATTAATGATTCGATTCATGATTCAACATTCATCATTCAATTCATGATTCATGATTCAATTCATGATTCAATTCATGATTTATTTCATGATTCATGATTCGATTCATGATTCATGATTCATGATTCAATTCATGATTCAATTCATAATTTATGATTCAATTCATGATTCATGATGCATGATTCAAATCGTGATTGATGATTCAATTCATGATTGATGATTCAATTCATGATTCATGATTCATTTCATGATTCATTTCATGATTCATGATTCCTGATTCAATTCATGATTCATGATTCAATTCATGATTCATGATTCATTTCATGATTCATGATTCAATTCATGATTAAATTCATGATTCAATTTATGATTCATAGTTCATGATTCAATTCATGATTCAATTTATGATTCATGATTCATGATTCAATTCATGATTCATTTCATGATTCATGATTCAATTCAAGATTCATGATTCAATTCATGATTCATTTCATGATTCATTACATTATCCATGATTCCTGATTCAATTCATGATTCATGATTCAATTCATGATTCTTGATTCATTTCATGATTCATGATTCATGATTCAATTCATAATTCATGATTCATGATTCAATTCATGACTCATGATTCAATTCATGAATCATGAATCGATTCATGATTCATGATTCAATTCATGATTCAATTCTTGTTTCAATTAATAATTCAATTCATAATTCATGATTTAATTCATGATTCATGATTCATGATTCAATGCATGATTCATGATTCATGATTCAATGCATGATTCAATTCTTGATTCAATTCATGATTAAATTCATGATTCATGATTCGATTCATGATTCATGTTTGAATTCATGATTCAATTCATGATTCATTTCATGATTCATGATTCAATTCATGATTCATGATTCAATTCATGATTCATGATTCGATTCATGATTCATGATTCATGATTCATGATTCATGATTTAATTTATGATTCATGACTCATGATTCAATTCATAATTCATGATTCATGATTCAATTCATGATTCATGATTCAATTCATGATTCATGATTCGATTCATGATTCATAATTCAATTCATGATTCATGATTCATGATTCAATTCATGATTCGATTCATGATTCATGATTCAATTCATGATTCATGATTCAATTCATGAGTCATGATTCATGATTCAATTCATGATTCATGATCCATGATTCGATTCATGATTCATGATTCATGATTCGATTCATGATTCATGATTCATGATTCAATTCATGATTCATGATTCATGATTCAATTCATGATTCGATTCATGATTCATGATTCATGATTCGATATATGATTCATGATTAAATTCATGATTCATAATTTATGATTCAATTCATGATTCATGACATATGATTCAATTCATGATTCGATTCATGATTCATGATTCAATTCA
>NW_027448041.1:0-16353 GCF_038048845.1 Mixophyes fleayi | reverse complement strand
ACTTGATATGTATGTTGGGAATATAAGAATATACTGTTTCATTGTCTTGCACTTATTGGCACACAAAGGGCACGGAAACGCCAGTGTCTTTAAAATCCTGTGTGTGCCCTGAAGTTCAGTTTAGCATAGGGATCAGCGATCCCTTATTTAGGTTGGTGTTTTTTTTGTCTAAAAGTGTAACATTTTCAATATGCTTGTACATCTGAGCCTTAAGCCAGTCTTGTCTAATGTAAATATTATGCAATACATGTATAGTTTGTTGTATTTTACTGAAGGTTTACAAATGTCACTAACTTAAAGCAAACACAAACATATGTAAAGAGATATACAGAGCCATTGTTTTTGGCTGTGCCCCATAACCACCTTACCTCCTTCAAAATAATTTCTGTCAGTCTTATGTTTGTTATAATCCTCTCACAATGTTAAAGTTGCTGGTGGTGTGGCCTTGTCGCAGGGGCCATGGCTTGACATTATTGGAGCATATGATCTCATTAGGCTGGTTATCAAAAGCCTATGATGCAGCTTGTCAAAAGTGATCACGCTTGCGTGCACTCCAGTGAACCCCATGATCTGCAACCCCCTCTATTTACCTCTGTTCACTTGGGGTGAACAGAGGTAAATAGAGCATGTAGCATAAAAAGGCATCTTGATCCCAGTAGGAAAGGGCCTTTAGGAATGTGACCTGGCTTGAAACTAAAGAGAACAGGTAACAGGGAGAAAGGCTCCTTAAGCTTCCTCATACACCAGAGGGGTAGCATTACATTGTCTAGCATAGGTAGCAATACTAGGTATTTTTCATTGTCTGGCTGAAAAAAAGCATTTTGCATTGCAGGGAAATTCTTATATATGTACTCGGAGCTTTTCCACTATGTCCAATTTTGCAAGTACCATATGAACGTAAAATATAACTAGTGAATAAACATTAAAAGTATATAAGCTTATAAGGCATTTTGCATTTTCATATGCCATTATTTCTGATACTTGGTTTTCTAATTAAAAGTCCATAGAACACTTTTATATACTGAATAATACTGACAACTGGCTAAAAACAAGGGTTTAAACTGGTATACAATTGCTTTTATTTAAGACACAGGAAAGGTAACCTAAAACTCTTTCCATGACCTTGTTATAACACTGGAAACACAAAGCTTAATGTTGCTTCCCTGGAGGACTTGCTGGAAGCGGCTAAAAGTACTTTTGCTAGGCCCGTAGCAACTCCTCACCTTGTCAGACTGTCACTTTCCCTGATTTACACTGGTGACCAATATCCATACAAAATATACTGTAGGCGTTGTCCTACTCTTTAGTGTCTCCCAGGTGACCAGATAAACAGCCACACCAAAAACCAAGTCTTAACTACCATCAATCTCCTGGTCCATTGTACATCTGACAACCGCTGACCAAATTGGTCTCAAAATCACCTTGTGGGTGAGGCTCCACTATCCTAATTGCCCTAATTTTAATATTCTCTGCCGATTAGTAGAATCTGCCAAAAACTACTATTGTAGTCAACAGCCAACGTCACTAATATATGTTATGGGATCCAGTTGTTTGACCAGACTGTTGTATGGCTCAATTTGGTCAGCCATGTGTGATTCTTATTGAACAGTTGCCGATCAAACGATTGCATATCACCGTGCCTCCGGCTTAACTGAAATGCTATTCGACAAAACGGAGATGTTCTTATCTGTCAACTTGCCCACAGTAAAAAAACAAGCAAAAAAAAACTGTTCTTCCTTTACCTGATTTCAGTTTTACAATGTAAATTTAGAGCATAGATTTTTTTTTTTGTGTTAGTGAGATGGGGGATTACAAATAAAGAATGAAGTGTAGTAGTCACACGAGTTCATTTTTGTTTTTAGCCACTTTTTGGTAAGGAGGTGTAAACTTGCCCCCCTACTGTAAAATGAATAGGATGTTAGGAGTTACCTCTGTGCTCCATAACCTATAGCTGAAATGAATCTATTGCTTTGATGTGTGGTCACAGAACTACTTATTGCCATATAATATATTTTACACTAGGGTATATATGCATAGCTCTCATTATTATGCAAAATTCAAGCTAATACCCAACATGTACTTCGTTTAGCCCTCATGTCCCCCAGAATAGGAAATTATTGGAACTAAGTTCAATAATTCTTTCAAGAAGCTTTTGGAGGTGAGACGTCGGCCGGAAAATTGAACATCCTCTGTTCTCTCTTTCTTTATGATGACACCATAACATAGACAGTGGTTTGTGAAATAAATTTACTCCTCACTTTACTCTGTGACTCGGGTACTTTGTTGACACATAAATATCATATTTTCAGGGAAAAGTGCTACCTCTGGTAAGACTTCCCCCACCTTGTTACCTTGGGATATTACTTTAATGTAAGCCACGTTGATCCTGCCTTTTAAAACAAGTCCTAAACATGTTGTTTTTAAACTAAAATTGTAAAAACGCTTTTTAACGTTAAAACCAGTTTAATTTTCCTGCATTTTTACTGTATATATTTGGATGGTAAAATTGAACTCCTCTTGTTTGTCACTTTTCAGGTGGATTGTAGATATGGAAGGAGCCCCAGGAACGTTATATGAAGGAGAAAAGTTCCAGCTTTTATTTAAGTTTGGCAGTCGATATCCTTTTGATTCACCTCAGGTAACCTCTCCCAATAGCACATTATTTAACATACTTAGTCGTACTAAATAACAAATACCTAGAGATAACAAAATGCTTATATCTTATATACTTGCCCAAATAACCCTGTTTTGTTTTTTTGTGATATCTCAGTGTCTTGAAGGCTTTATCACTATAAATTGCAAGTATTCCCTTGGTATTTTTCATGGGGCACCTTGAGACTTTTGGGGGATTTTGATGGTGTAAAATTAATTTTAGTTGCATTCTTACGGTGTATACTATAAATATATTAGCTTAAATATTGTATATTTAATTTAATATTATATTAAAACATATTAAGTAATGCAAAGCTATCCGCCCTGTGTCCCCCACACTCTTGTGTTTCTTCACCTCACCCTTATTGACTTCCTTGTGACCCTTCAGCATTCCCTTATCTGTTATCAGTCCTCTCTGCCTAGCTGCCCCTATCCTCATACATCATACCACTTTCATACTGCCGCCCCTGCAATATCCCGGGTTTTTCAAGCCGGGTTTTTGCAGGGTCTCGGAGCGTCCCAGCTCAGAAACACCATTCATACTGCACCTCGGACCCGGGAATTTCCCGGGTTGACCCCATTCATACTGCACAAGTCTGTGCCCTGGCAATTTGTGGGAGTCATCACCAGAGCAGTTTTCATTGGCTGAAAAATGGTGATGTCATTGAAAGGTGACTGGTTAATGCTGGAACACAGCATTTATATGTCTCATAATCTGGGGATGTGATGATTCACTCAATCAATATAATAATGTGTATAGTATTTGGGATCTAAGTACCTTTCTTCATCACTCAGCGACTGAACTTATCATTCGGATTCCTGCACAATATTTACAAAAAGGTATGGTAAGAAGGTGTGTACCAATGTGTAGACTGCAGCAGAACATACTCTCAGGCCAGCCTTCCAACACGCCTTGACAATTCATTTTGGCAAGATATTGTGATTTAAAGGTGCAGGGATAATAACTATTGGTGCTTAGAATTTAATTTTACTCTATGGTAATAAAACGAGGCAGCAACTTGACATGTACATTGAGCTTTCTTCTTTGTGACCCCTCTGTGGCTGAAGAATGAGCATTATACAGCTGCAGGGACTGGCTAAATGACCTTTAATTGTTGATGACCTTTATATACTACATATATTCCAAATTTAGTGTACTTGTAGCTCTATTCTGGTTGATGTTCTTAATTTTCTCACAATCCAAACCCAATTACTACATTTTACTCTTTCCCCTTTTAATAAAGAAAACTGAGAGGTCACCTTCAGTTCCAAAAAAATGTATGTACACAGCACAGTAGAATCACTGTGAGATATGCTGCACACAGGTCTGTACTATAAAACATACCCCTCACCATTGCCCCACAGTTCTTCATGATTCACTGACAGGCAGACAGCCAATCATCTTGTTTTCTGTGCAACCCGAGTTGCAGCATTCATAGTGCAGGCAACCCGGGTCCGACTTGGGAATTACCTCTCGATAAATCCCGGGTTGAAGACTCGGGTTTTTAGACCCGGGATTTTGAACTTGTACCATTCATACTGCACCAAGACCCGGGTCGTGTGAGCTCACCCCGGGAAAAACCTGGGATTTTGGTGCAGTATGAATGGGGTATAAGTCACACATGACTTCTGTAAAATTAAGGTAAGTAACTCTTTCATTCTCTTGGGTGACTGCCTGCTCTCTCCTACCTGTTCTTGCAGCTTTCACTACCTGCAGCTGCTCATGACTTAAACTCAGTTGATGCTTATCCAGATCCTGGAATGTTGGGGCCTATTTGTGGAAAAAAGACAGATACATAAAATATAGAAAGCTCCAACAAGCCCCAGTGTTAAATCAATAACACCCATGTTTAATTATTAAGCCTCCCTACCTGCAACCTGCCCTAACTATTTAAATTAAGCTAATAGTATTCACACTTAAATTGCCCAATTTTCCCCATCCAAATATCCCTAGTAATAAATTAATTACATTTACATTTAATAAATATACCCATTTCCCACAACTATCCCTGACATTAAATAATTTGTATTTACATTTAATAAATAGCCCTCCTTCTCCCCAAACTCAGCCCCACATTCATTTAATAGTATTTTTAGCATTTATTTACCCTGTAAGGGGCAAAATCCAGTAAAGACATATATATTCTTGAATTTGGTAACTATGTTGGTTACAAAATGTAACGCTACATTACAATTCTTTAATCTGAAAAAAAACTATGCTCACATCTGCCTGAAGGATGAATACTTTTATCATGCAGAAATTTTTGTTTTTGATTGAAAAACAATTTAATTGTCTGTAAAACGAGCCAACTACTTATCAGTTATTGTATTAATGTACTTGCTTTAATATAGTGAATTCTGCTGCTGATTACTTAAGTGGTCATATTTTAGTACAAGCCATTTCGGTTACTTATTTAGTGTGGGTTACCAGAGGCAGATAAAGAATTAGGCCAATAACTACATGGCATACAGTACACATGCCTTTGTTGTGCGCTGCTTATCTACTAGAGCAGGGAAATGTTATTTAAATATTAACCTTTATACAGGAAAACTTCTCAATTGGATGTTGTGCAGGCGTATAGATATTTAGTTTCAGTAATATCCGGGAACTGCATTCTGTGCAGAATTTTCTCTCATATGCCTGTTTATATCATTTTTTTTGTAATGTCCATAAGACAGTTATATTTGTTATCTCTATATACAGTACAGTACTGCCTCCTTTGACGGATCACATGATTGCAGCAAATGCTCAGATTGTAGAACTAAGTACATATTGCCAACTACAAACCAGATTCATTCATTGGATTTGTTTTCCTGAAATAGGCAGCAGATGGTTTGAAATGTTAAATATAATTATTTTTTTTTTAACTTATTTTTTTAATGCATTTGTTTGGTTACTGCTATAAAATACATTCATTATATGTTTATCCCGGTGTTTGTAACCTTCATTTCATGGCTGTGATCTTTCTTAACATAAACTTTGAAAAGCAGGAAGCACAAGTAGTGAAGAACGGTATGGGCATCCAAGTAGTGCTAAAGTTGGTAATGTACTCACTGGATATTTGGTATTATGTACCAGAGCAAGCTGTAGGTAAGCCTGAATCTCTTAATACGCAAATCTTAGGAGCCTCTGCTCCATCATTATAATGTTCCTAGCATCAGATGTTCCCTAGTCATGAGGACACCCTGAAGATTATATTGACCAAGGGGTACCCAACTTGCTGTGGTAAATCTGTTCCAGATACTCCATTGAGTATATTTCCTTCTTCATTATAGCTTGACTGCTCATAGCATTCTGCAGTTTTAAACTCCTAGGAACTGGCAAAGCACAACAAGACCAATGTCTTGCAGCAAAGTCAACGCTATATATATTCGCCTTCAAGACACTGAGATATCCAATATATTTAATGATTATATTTTTGGATCAATTATATCATTTTCTATATACAAATATGTTGCTTTTATATACCTTTTTAATAGATCATGTTTGAATTACATGGTACTGTAAGCTCAGATATCTGCTCACATGAGTTTTAAACATTAACTTTTACTTCCTTTAAGTTTGCATAAATCTATACCTCTCAATATTGTACAATCCAAAACCAACATCCTTTGCAATCCTTGGGAGAGCTATTGTTAGTTTTTTGGGGGGTTTGTTTTGTGAGTATTTGTTTTTTTCTTTGGTTTATTTTGTTGTTGTTGCATATCTTTGCTTTTACTATTTGCCGCAATTGTTCACAAGTAGCCCATGGACAACATCTAGTTTTTTTTATCACTTTAAACCAGGAACGTTTATTACTTTCAGAAAGTGTATTGGTAAGGGGTTGCATTACAGTATTCTTCTTAGTAGTGATTATTCACTATTATCACTTGTAAAGACTTTTTCTAAAATCTTTAACGTGGAAATTTATTTTTCTTGCAGGTTATGTTCACCGGTGAGAATATCCCTGTCCATCCTCATGTTTATAGCAACGGTCATATCTGTTTATCTATCTTAACGGAAGATTGGTCACCCGCGCTGTCTGTGCAATCTGTTTGTCTTAGCATTATCAGCATGTTGTCCAGCTGCAAGGAAAAGGTAACAGCCACATCCGGTCTACATCACCATTTAGTCCTTTATGTAGTTTTCTTTGGCTTGTATGGATCTCTCTCTGATGTGTAGTGTTGGTAGAAATTCAGCATTTGGAAGTGTACCATATTATAATGGATAAGGTATATGTGTCATTAAGTAGAGAACTGTCAATGCTAGTATACGCACACAGCTTCTGCCACTATATATTTGTGGGGTGTACTCGGCTGCCCCTCTAGTAGTTTTTCCCTAGAAATAACTACACCAACATAAAAATGTTTGCTAGCTTTTTATACTTGATATTACGGGACAGTACATCACATTGTCCACCTGCTATTCCACAGATTTGGTTTATTTTAAGCAAGCCACGAGTTGGCTATCTAAGACATCATCTGTGTTCATGGCATGGCTTCTCGTTATAGGTGGTGTCACATATGCAGTGTGAATGCCAGAGCTTTTCCACCTAAGACTATGTACTAGTGTTCATAGGGCTCACATCGCTCTGTGCTGACACATTAAAGTGAATGGGTAATGCTCTTCCCCTGTCATACTGGAGTGCTTGCACGCAGCATCTTCTGACTGTAAGCTCCACTTGCGATGGGATGAACTTTCCCCTTTCACTTCATGAGCACAGAGTGATTTCAGAGCAATGCAGCAGTGATGGGTTGGAAAAACTCTTGCATTCAAATCACCTGTATGACACCGCCCAATGGTAAGAGAAGCTTCTAAATGCATAACAGTATATTTAATCTGCACAGAGATTAAATATCATTACATTTCTAGCACGGACATATAGCCTAGTTTTTCAAAACATAGACTCCACATATGGCAGGTTAACCTTTATCACTTTGCACTCTGCACTCTGAAGTATTGTTTTGGGTAATTCTATATTAGATCATGGCATTACATTGACTCCTATAATGATATAATGCATTTTTAAGTTCTAAAACTGTACTACAATCTCACCCTATGTAACTGGGAGCTGCCAGGCTAATCTCTCAGAGACCTGGGCTGCATGTGCCGGGAGTATAGACATTGCCTTGTCCATTTCAATGTTTTGATTTGTTTTCAGATAAATATTTAAAACAGGAGGCATAAACTGAAGCTGATATCAGAAAATAATATATACACAATGCCCCCTGTGAGGGAGGAGAGATTTCTTAGATATGGCAGCTTTCAGTGAGCAGGAGCAAACAATGTACTCTTTATCAGTACTGGTTATTACTGTTTGGTTTTTTTGTTTTTATGTGAGGGCGGTGACTTTGTGTCTGATTTAGCCAATATGTGCATTCTAAAAACAGAGTGGCATTTCTGAAACCTGCTATGACAGAGAAAGATCGTGTGAACTAAAGCAAAATATCAGCAATTTGCTGCACTCGGAAAAGAACAAGTTCCAATTGCTATGGGCAATAACAACTTTATCATTTGCTCCCATTGAAGTCTGTTATCCGCCCCTATGCGTTGCACATGTTCTGGAAGAGTTTAGCTTTTCCAAGGAACATGACCACTTGCAAGCTTTGTTCCCCTGTAGGACTGTTTCCTCAAATCCATTCCTGATATGTTCTATAAAAGCAAACACACACACACACACACACACACACACACACACACACACACACACACACACACACACACACACACACACACCGTTATTAGGCATACATGGATTGGTGAGTGTTAATGTTGATTAGCTTTCAAATTTGCCGTATTGGTAATGATTTGGCTTAATATAATCTACTCCTTTTTAATTTGTGACGTTGGTTTTTATGTTCTTTTGCTTTTAGAGAAGACCTCCAGATAATTCCTTTTATGTAAGAACATGCAACAAAAATCCAAAGAAAACAAAATGGTGGTATCATGGTAAGTGTATAAAGTGCACTGAGCAGGATAATTACACCCACTCCCTTTGTTCATTACATTGCCAACACCACCTTTATTGTTTGCACTACATTTGCTTGAGTCATTAAGGAGTGCAAAGAAAAAAAGAGTAAGTTTTTCTCAAGGTCAAACCATGTTACAATACAAGGGGTGCAAATTAGTTTATTTTGCACATAAGTTAAATACTGGTTGTTTTTCATGTAGCACACAAAATACTTGATAGCTTTATTTGTTCACTGACATTTAAAGTTGATCTAGGGCATGCCCTACCCCTACTAATAAATCTGTCCTCACATTTTAAATTTATAACCCCCCCACCCCCCCCCCCTCCAATGCAACATGGTTTTTCCCAGGTGAAAAGTTACTCTTTTTTTTTTTTTTTTTTATGCATTGCTCAATGTGTTTACCTTTGTGGTCATTTATTAATATGCATATTGGTATCATATTGTGAAGCCCTGTACTGTGAATGATTAGACATTCACATCATTCCCTGCCTCAGCAGAACTACAATATGAATTTCTTACATTGACACACACATGTATGTACACACACACTAGGGCCAGGTAAACTAACCAGCAAACATGGAGAGGGCATAGACTCCATACAGATTGAATTATTTATTTTGCGCTTGTTGTATTCAAAACTGACCCTTCGCATTTAATACAATTCAGATATTATACATTTATACTATTGAGCCTTTCATCGATGCCTACATTCTAAACAGGAATTGGTCATATGTTGAAGTGGTCTAATCACACCTGCCCGTGGGACAGACAAGGCCTTCTAGTTTGTACCCCAGCTTCCCTGATGGCTCCATTAACTCTTTTGGATCACATAGTTGTTTTGAATAGCACTCAGCCAGCGAACCCAAAATAACTTAAATATGTCTCTCTATGGAGATACTGAACAGCACTGTTATAATAAAGTTCCTAGAAAAAGTAAACGGTTAGGAAATAAAGGAAAAAAACTGTTTTTGGAATGATTTCGTGTTTTTAACTCCAAGATGTTGCAACAAGTTAATTTGGTAGGGCAATGTTCTGTAGATCTTTCGAGCTATTTGTGTTTACGCTGGCAGAGTGGAAAAACCTTTGTGTTTTTAAGTCATTCTTTCCTTAAAGGCTGACTCCATCCAATAAACTTACCAAAGTTTTTTTCGGTGGAAATGGATAAGTAAAACATAAATGCAAAACAATACTTACCTGCATACAATCAAGGCAGCGCATTGTCCAGCTGAAAATGTCAGGAGATGGGGGGGACTTATGGTGTGGATTGCCACAACACAGGTAAGTAATGCTTCAATATTTTGCATTTATGTTTTACTTATTGAACCCTGCGTGAATTTGAATTATATTGTTAATTTGTCTGTTAAACAACATATTAATAACAACACTTTGATTAAATAAGGTGCACATAAATACTCCACTTCAAGCATACCATGCTTTTGTAATATAAAACCACCTAGTAGAGATCCTTACTATTATTCTCTTTTATTTATAATATTTATTTATATAGCGCTGCAAATCCTGCAGCGCTGTACATAGAACTCGCTCACGTCAGTCCCTGCCAAATGGAGCTTACAGTCTAAATTCCCTAACATATACACACACACACACACAGACAGAATAGGGTCAATTTAATAGCAGCCAATTAACTTACTAGTATGTTTTTGGAGTGTGGGTGGAAACCGGAGCACCCGGAGGAAACCCACGCAAACACGGGAAGGACATACAAATTCCACACAGATAAGGCCATGATTGGGAATTGATTTCACGACCCCAGTGTTGTGAGGCAGAAGTGCTAACAACTAAGCCACCGTGCTGCCCATATGCTACAAAATGTCCGCACTCCATACTATGTACTTCCATATTAAGCTGCTTTCATGTTTATCACAAGGTCTAATATGCATTTCATCTTTTTCTTTTTTCTTTCTTTAAAGATGACACATGTTGATGCCACTTGCAAGCGCCTCTAGAAGAAGATTATCCTGCTGAATAAACAAGCACTTTGGTCATTTAAGTCTTTGAACTTTAACCTTTGACTAGAGGTGACTGTATTAAAAGAAGACTACTTCCTTTTTACTGCATTTTTACTAGTGTGCATTGTGGCGCATGTTGATAGCTGTCTCAGCACATGCAGCTGACATGCTTTATTAGTCATACTGGATTAATGCAGGCGTCAGGACAAAATTCCAATTTTTTTTTTTTCTTTTGTTCTTTCCAAGATTTCCCAGGTCCTCATGTGTTGTGCAATAACAATGATAAATGCATGATAGGGCCTACTGGATATATCTACCAAATGCATTTGGATAATAAGGAACACTTCCACCATTACATTGCCACCCATGACATCAGGATACTATGCATTGTGATCATGAAAATGGCGGCATGGCTAAACATGCTCGACCTGAAGGACTGCGAAACAGGAACTGTATTTATTCACTTGTTTCCTATGTCAGGTTGTTTGCAAATGTCTTCTGATGAGTGCAAGGGACAGGTACAAAAAAAACTCAAACCAATGTGGTAACATACATAAATTGTATATAGCTAATGATAGAGTTTAGAGTACTGTATGTGTGTGAGACATGCTAGGTTATAGGTGACTTGATGTGTACCTAAACACAGTAGAGGAAGCCATTTTGTGGGCCGAAACCAAACTTCAGCCTACCAATTCACTAGGAACTAGTGACGTTCCTGAGAAGTAAAACAGAGTGCTTCATGCCTCTGTGATGTCACTAGATCCTAGTACAGGAACAGGATGCATTCTCTTGAATATTGGTACACCCCACAAAATGGCTGCCTCCACTGCACAGAAGCGATGGCTACATTTCATATCAGAACGGGTGGTGATATGAGTGAGTTGCAGTCTTTAGATAGACCTGAGTATCACATAATAGCTTTTTATTTCAGTCAATGCTCTTTGTTTTGTTTTGTTTTTCCTCGCGATCAGCATGAGCCCTGCTCAGTCTAATGTATTTGTTTGAAAACACATTTTGTCACTTTTTGTTTGTTTATTTTGTTGTCATGCTGTCTTGTTTAGTTAATACAAAAGTTTATTTAGACCGAGAAACCTGGTTTCTTCTCATATATTTTATTCATGTTTTTCTTGTTGCCTGCAACCAACATTAGCAAACACAAAGTAGTGTAGACAGTATGTTTACTGTACAACAAGTAAAAATATATTTTCTTAGACCATGCTGATTATTAAACACTCCTCTTTCCCAAAAGCTAAATATTTCTTTATTTTTTACAATATTGTAGTTGAATCTTTTCATAAAAAAGCCTCTAAATATTATTCTCTTTATTTCCTATATTGTTTTATTTTGAATGGTAATAGAGCAGATCATTCTTTAAAACAAAGCAAATACCTACGGGGGAGGGTAGAGCTATTTTTCATGTCCATCAGGGAGGTATACCTTAGCACCCCCTATTGCTGCCTGAGATTGCTGGGTTTCGTAGCTCAACAGTATCTTTAAAAGCCAATGGGGGTCTTGGGCTGCTTCCGCTATATTAGAAGTAGGCAACCTATGGGCTATCCAGCTGCTGTGGAACTAAGAGTACCAGCATGCCTTTCCAGCAAAAAGCTGCCGGGTCAAGCTGAGACTTGTAGTTCTACATCTGCTGGAGGGCTACAGGGTACTCCACTCTGCACTATGATAACTTAGTTGTTTGCTTTGTGGAGAACTGTAATAGTCAATATTTTATTTTAGTCAATAATCAAAGTATTGTAGTTTTGTTCCCAAAGAATATCCGTCGCACTCAGTGATCCTCAAATAGGTGGCTGGGTTATGTAGAAATAAATGAAAAAAAATAGCTTCTGTAGAAATACAATGTACTTGAAGAAAAAAACAATTAAAATATATATTCACAGACCTCTGAATGTTATACACTGAGCCTTGTGCTATTGATTTAAATTGAATTCCTAACCGTTTGAATTTAGACACTGTGACCAGTTTTCCAGTGAAATTCTTGACCTTTTTTGGAAATTGCTGAGCTGCGTTAGGGCTTTGCATTAAAGATATAAAACGAGTTGGTAGCTTTGAAGCCTTTGACACCAGACAAAGCATTATTGCTTTAACTCTTCGAACTGTTACTGGGTTTTGTGGATTATTCTGAGTCAAATAAATTCTTTTTCCTTATCTTATCCTTGTTTTGTGTATTATTAATACTCTCCACACACTTTTTCCTTCTGATATATACATATACGATGTAAAAAGATAGAGGCTGAGATCAAAAGTATTACTTTTTATACAAGATAACTTGTGTTTTAGGTTTAGTGCACTATAAAAGGGGAACTCGCCCCACCCCCACCCTCAGATCCGCGAAGACCCATATGGATTAGAAATTATTCTGCAGTTGTTCAATTGGCTCTATCAACAACTGTGCTCATGATTGACAGCCACTGAGGAAATACCCCATTACTGGCGCCAATGAGAGTGAGATCCATGTAGGCACACAGGCAGCAGTGGCAGATGTCCTAAGGTAAGATAATGTTCAGTACAAGAATTCAACCTAACTGTAGTCTGCAGCCCACTACGCCTCTGCTTCTTTCACCCCGGCTCCTCTAATCTCCCTTCTGCTGATACGGGATATGATTTTAGGAGAATGGAAAGGGTCCAAATATCTACAGATGCATCAGCCAACTTTGATGACCCAGTCGACTACTTCACATGGACACGGCCAGGCCATTTTCCTTGTTGACAGATTAAATGTGTGTATAGAAAGACAGTCCTTGTAGACTTTGTTTCTGCTTAGTCAAAAATAAAATACTTTTGATATTGGGCTTTTTAATTTTTTTATAGTAATCAACTTCACCTATACAATAGGAAAAACTGACACTTTGAGCGACCCTAACATTCAGCAAGAAATGTATATTTTAAGTGGAAAAAAAAAAAGACTAATGCAATTTTTTATAAATAATGTAAGAACTCCGCAGTTGACATAGTGCAGGCTACAGGTCATTACATCTCTGTGCTGTACCACTTATGCTGACCGGTACAACAGTGGATGTTCTATTGTATTATGCCGCATGGAATCTAATATATAAAAGCCTAGCGGCGTGTGTTGGTGTGTGTGTGTGTGTGTGGAAAAAACTACCGGGTGACAGAGTGCTCAAGCTGCAGGGCCACCTGCTGAGCGGAGTTATATACTACACTGACCTACTAAATTCTTAGCATTATCTTCTAATATATAAAAGCCTAGCGGCGTGTGTTAGTGTGTATGTGTGTGGAAAAAACTATTTTCTCAGAAAGGGCTCATCCAATTGACCTGAAATTTGGTATACTGACATTATTTGACAAAAAAATTATAATCGTGAAGTCAGTTAACTTCCATCATCCTCCCTTCCCCCCCGTGGGAGGGATAGTAAAGGCTAAATTTACGAGTTGAGGGCTCAAACTCATTTTTGTGAGGTAATTTTACCTCATGAACACACATGCTGTGTTTGTGTGTGTGGAAAAAACTACCGGGTGACAGAGTGCTCAAGCTGCAGCGCCACCTGCTGGGCGGAGTTATATACTACACTGACCTACTAAATTCTTAGCATTATTTAATATATAAAAGCCTAGCGGCGTGTGTGTGTGTGTGGCAATGAAGATGACAAGAACCTTTTTAACACCTTAAGTAGCTTGATTTGACTAGAATGCATGAGTATCATGCACGGGTTAACTTGTTAGATATAAGAAGCCACACCTCTTGTTGAGCCCTGTACAGAGATTGACTGGAAGAGCAAGCACAGATTGAATAGAAATACATTACTAAAGATTGCAGTAGTCGGTAATAACATTGTGACACTGAACATGCTGGACAGATTTAATATAAATGTATAAATAATTTATTTTGGATATATTGTGTGGTTCATGATAATATACACTAGTGGATATACTTGGTCTTGAAAACCCTAGTTCATAAAATAGACATACAGTACATATATTTAAGCCATCCCTGCATCATTATTACATGTCTATGTCAGACTGGTACCATGTGCAAGAGAGTAAGACTAAAATTGCATAATGACAATTCCTAAATAGTATTATGACTATTAAAACCAATGGTGATACATGAAAGAAAACTATTTTTCTCCATGGTATGATTTTGAAAATAGAAGGCTTTTGCTTGTATACAAAACTCAATCAGACCAGGTAACTTCAAGAGCATTGTAGGTATGTACCAGTTACTTCTATTTAATGGTGGAGAACCTGTTGACTTATTACTGCTGTGCCCATAGCTAATCAGTGAATCATATTTTATTATGCCACATTTACAAAGAACATTCAAACATATTTATTGGCAATACTTTATTTTGTGGTGTTGTTGAAGGGGGGGGAAAAATCACTGAAAAAACACAATGATTTACATGAGAAAATTAAAGGTTTTGAAAAACAGGTCTATCAAGTTCTAGTTGGAAAGAAACACAAAACAAAAACAAGCAGTGCAGCGGTTTCGCTTTGGAGGGAAAGGAATATCTTTCTGAGACCACAAATTACAGTCTGATACGTTTCCTGGGTCAATCGCACCTCATATTGTCCTCTAATAGTTAGAATTATATCTAACACTTCTTGTAATAGGCCCCTAGGCATTGAGCTAGGGAATTTGTTTTCACTACCTAATAACTACAGCGTAACTACCCTTACAGTAAAGAACCCTTTTCTATACGCATGGTGAAATTCTTTCTGATATAAATATACATGTTAAGTAGGTCAACTGTTGGGTCCTTTTATAAATGAGTGTCTCTGAACCCTCTCAATTTCTTCATTATTTTTTTTATCTCAATACATTGAGTTTCCCAGAACTGTATAAAAGGTGTGATTTGACTTATACATTTTGTAATAGGACGTTTGGTACCACATGCATTTATTCTCCTTTTTTATGCATCCTTGGATTGTATTTGTTTTTGCTATCATTTGTTAACTGGTATTCCCATCTCTGTTTTCCCCAATTGTATTCCATTTAAAGTGAAGTAGCATAATTTCTGTGGCCTAGGTGCATAACACTACATTTTATCTACATTAAATTTCATCTGCCATTTTGCAGACCATTCTGTCTAAATCTTTCTGCTGTAAATTACTATAATGCTATGTGTCAATAACCATACATAGCTTGGTGTCGTCAGCAAATATGGACACCTTACTTTGTAGGCCCTATACAATTGCATGAATATTAAAAAAGGCAGTGCCTAACTCTGTTACGCCACTAATACCTTTAGCCCAGTCTGAATAGGTTTCATTTATAACTACCTTTTTGTCTCAACCCTCAACCAGTTCTCTAACAATGTACATACTTTTTTTTTTTTCCATAGACAAAGTAATCTCATGTTATGTACCAATCTTATGTGGAACAGTATCAAGCTTCTGCAAAATCCAAACATATCTCCTCAATTGCACTTGTTTCAGTTTGAAACTTATTCACCTTACTACCGGTATTAAACCATGCAGACTCTATCAGATAAATTTCTGTAGTATGTTTCAGATTCTCATTTCTCTGAGACCTTTTAAATAATATAGGAAGTCGAGCTTACCAGTCTACAATTTTAGGATTCTGATTTTGTAACTTATTTTATTTTTTTTAAAATTTGGAACTACTTCTGACTTTTGCAAATCTTTTCACTGACCCAGTTATAAGTGAGTCCATAAATATTTTGGGTAGTGGCCTATTGATTTCTGAATTTAGTTCCCTTCGCACGCATGGGTGGATGCTATCAGAGCCAGATGCAGTCTCTGTGTTGATCAATTTTTATTTATTTTTTAACTGCCTCCTCCT
>NW_027448040.1:0-16426 GCF_038048845.1 Mixophyes fleayi | reverse complement strand
TGATGTTTGATAAGCTTCTCACAATAAAACAGCTTATGTGTGTGGCCTAGCAACAGATGATGGACCTGATATAAATTGGAGGTTGTATGATGTTAATAGGGCATTAGTATAACAGAAGAGGCAAAGAGTCAGATACATGATGTTAAATCTATTGCATATTGATCCAGCCAGATTTCAAAGGTAAAAAGTGATTTGTATGCTATGTCATCCAGTCACACAGCAATATTGGTTTGGGGTCAGAGAGGTTGTTGTCTTGTGTGAATTGAGTAAAGGGTGGTTATAGGGTAACCTAGTGAGGTTATGAGGGTGGTTGAGGAATATTATAATCTTACCTGAAGATGTGGGTTTTCAGAGAATGCTTGAAGGTATGTAGACCAGAAGGAATGTCTTATTGTGCAATGGAGGGATTTCCACAGAGTGGGTGTGTCTCAAAAAAAGTCCTGTTAAAGGGAATTGGAGGATGTAACGAGAGTGGATGAGAGATGCAGATCCTGCATAGAACGGAGGTATTGAGTTGGGAGATATTTTGAGACAAGTGAAGAAATGTATCTTGGTGCAGTTTTGTTGATGTCCTTATATGTTAGTAGAATAATTTTATATTGGATTCTGTAAAAACAGGCAACGAATATAGAGACTGACTGAGTGACTGAGCAGAAGAAGAATGATTTGAAAAGAAAAATCAGTCTGGCCACTACGTGAATGATAGATTGTAAAGGTTTGAGTCTGTATATAGGAAGACCAGTAAGAAGAGATTTGCAATAATCAATAAGTGGGAGATTATGAGTGTATGAATTAAAGATTTTGCAGTGTCTTTTGTGAGATATGTGCGTATTCTGGAAAAGTTTTTTAGATGTATGTAACATGATTTAGATATAGAGTCGATGTGAGGAACAAAGGATAGTTGTGAGTCAAAGATCACACCAAGGCAGCGAGCTTGCGGTGTCGAATTTAGGGTCATGTTTTCAACAGAAATAGAAATGTCAGGTAGGTAACTTATGTTGATGGATGGGAATATTATTAACTCTGGTTTTGAGAGATTAAGTTTGATTGGCAAGAGGACATCCAAGATAAAATGGCAGAAAGACAGTCAGTAATGTGGGACAAGTCAGATGGCGAGAGATCAGAAGAGGACAGATAAATTTGGGTATCATTCGTGTAGAGATGATACTGACATCCAAAGGAGGTTATTAGTTTTCCAAGAGACATTGTATAGATAGAAATGAGCAGAGAACCTAGTCCTGAGCCTTGTGGGACTCCCACTGATAAAGGAAGCGGAGCTGATTGCTTCTCAAGGAAGATGATACCATTTTTAGTCTGGTCTAATCAATGATGTCCTTGAAGAATGAAGCACGATCGTGGGCACTGATAGTAGTCGGAGGGTTTGGGGTGAAAGGGTTGAGAAGAGATTTAAATGTGTTAAACAGGCATTTGGGGTTTGAAGCCTGAGCATATATAAGAAATTGGTAGTATGTTTGTTTTGCAGTGTCCAGAGCATTTCGATAGGAGTAGTAGATAGCAGTATATGTGAAGAAACCATTAGAGGTATGAGATTTATACCAGTGATGTTCTGCTTTATGGGAAAGTTTTTGAAAGTTTTGTGTTACTATTGAGTGCCACGGTCGAACTCGATGTGAAATATGAATATTCGTTGAAGCCACTTCATCAAGGACTGTTGCGTGGTTATGGTGAAAATGAGGTACTGCCTTATCAGTGAAGGAGAATGTAGAAATTGGGGAGAGAAGGTGCTGGAGAGAGATGGAAAACTGTTAAAGAATAATAGAGTTAAGATTTCTACAGGTATGAGGAGACTTGGTAGAGTTTGACAGCAGGAAATCTGAAACTGAGCATATTCTTGAGAAAACAAGATCAAGACAATGGCCATCTCTATGAGAAGAGGATTTAACCCACTGAGAGAGGTCGAGGGAGGAAGTTAGAGAGAATAGTTTGGAAGTAGCATTGGAATGTGGATTAACAATGGAGATGTTGAAATCACCCATGATGATGGTGGGAATGTCAGAAGATAAGAAGTGAGGGAGCCATGCAGAGAAATCCTCAAAAAATTGTTGGTGTGTTCCAGGGGGGCAATAGATCACAGCAACATGCATAGAGAATGGATTAAAAATCCAAATAACGTGTACTTCAAAAGATGTGAAAGCAAATGATGGGACATTTGGTATAAATGTGAATGTGCACTGAGGGAAGTGAAGTAGTTCAACACCACCTCCTTTTCTGCTTCCCGGTCTGGAGGTGTGGGTGAAAAGAAGGTTACCATGTGAAAAGGCTAGAGGGGAGGCAGTGTCTGATTGTGTAAGCCATGTTTCGGGTTTTGCCAGAAGGTTGAGATCGTTTGAGAGGAAGAGGTCTTGTATGGAGGTATGTTTCTTACAAAGAGAACGTACATTCCAAAGGGCACATTTAATGGACTTTGGATGAGAAGGGAGATAAGTGATGCATTTCAGGTTTGCTGGATATATGTGTAGTGGAGGAGTGTGGGGGACCTGGATTAGAAGACATATCACTAGCTAAGAGAGAAGCAGAGAGAGAGAAAGATAGTTAAGAAGATTGTAAAGTATGTGACCGTGTATTTTTGGTGAGAGGAAGACGCTGTTCCAGTTAGAGAAAATAAATAATACAAAAGTTCATGAGTGTTAACTTTGGGTGAGTGGAGTAATGAAGGGGCAATGTAGACAAATGTTTGTAGGGTAAAGGATGATACAGCCCTAAAGATAGTGCCATGAAAAGAGATTAGTAAAATAAATTTGCTAAACATTGTGATTTAAGAGTAAAAGCCACAACGTTAAGGGAGTTTAAAGAAATACCTATTTGCAGTGTTGAGTGTAGATAGAGAAGTAGTGCAGAGATAGGCTGCAGCAGATGTACCGTATTTCCCCATGTATATGACGCTCCACTGTATAAGACGCACCTATATAAATCATGTGAAAAAATTGAGGTTAAACATTATCCTCAATTTTTTCACAGAGTATTTGTGCAGCTTATACAGTGGAGAGACTACGCTATAGTGGATTCTGACTTACCCTGTCAGATGATTCCTCTGTCTGGTAAAGTCTTCTGTCTTCTCTCTGTCTGATCAAGATGCTGGAAAGCCGCTTACCGTCCTCTTCGCGATGTCTGGATGTCCTTTCAGGACCTTTACAAGGTCCTGATTGGAAAAACACCAAATGCAGAAACCGGAAGTGTGCGTTCCACCTGCGGTTCACGCGCCACATCCGGTCATCGCAAAAAGGACCTTAAGCGACTTTCCAGCATCAGGATCAGACGGACAGAAGAAAAAAGACTTTACCGGACAGAGGAATCATCTGATGGGGTAAGTGCTACTACCCCTGTATAAGACGCACCCAGTTTTTAGACCCAAAATTTTGGGGAAAAAGGTGCGTCTTATATATGGGGAAATACAGTAGCTTATTCTTGGAAGCATTAAGATGTTGTCCAATGTTTGTTCAACTTTGTTTAACTGTGTATTTCCAAACACTTTGTGAAAGGAACCCACTTAGTATAGGAAACCCCAAACACGTTTCCCCCTAAACTGAATGCTAAGATATAGTGAGGCTGATTTCAGAATACACTACATCTGTGCTAATTGGTCAACTAATCAGAGGAAAGAGGAGAAAAAAAACAAAAAACTGTTTGTACTATTAGTCTAGATGAGGGTAGATAGCTATCATAATTTAAGCATCAATAAAACACTCTGGCAAACATAGGGTAAAACAATACATAACAAATTCCCTTTACATACTTTTAAACACATAGTTATACAGCTGAGAGAAACAAATTAATGAGGCTCAGATTAGCAGAAGATGAGTTGTATTACTTGATGAACATACTTTTTAAAAAAAACAGTTGCAGATTTGAAAACACAAATGAATGAGGTGAGGATTCAGGATAGATCATACTTGCCAACTTTGTCAGCATGATGTCAAGGAGGGCGCTCTATCATGGTGGCATGGCCACAGCCTCGGACTGGCCTGCCGGACAGCCGGACTAAACACCGGTAGGCCCCGCTGGGTTGAAGCTCCGCCCCCTCCGTTGTTAGGGCGGAGCTTACCAGACATGGCTGCTTTTACACAGAAAATCAGAAAACAAGATCATCGTGCAAGGGGGACCAGCAGAAAACATCTGTGGTTTTGTTTTGTTAATGTGACCTACAGTGACCCTATGTGTAACGGTCCTGGTAATGAACTGCAGCTCCGTTGCATGCATGCGTTCCATTATCACCAGCAATAAATAGTATCTGTTTCTCCGCTTTGACGTGGGGGTGACATGCCGTTAGCCAGATGCTGTATCGCCACAGAATCTACAAATCATCCATGTGTAAAACAGGGCTGCGGAGAACTAAATACCCTTTCGGCTGGGTCTCAGACATTACATCGCTGGCTGGCCTGGAGAACGGTGAGGGCTTGCATATATGGCAAAATATATATAAATATATATACACAGATCGGTACATAGGTCTCAGATACTGCCCACAAGAAGCATTCTTGTATAGTGTTTGAGATGCAGAGCTGTGTGATTATATATATATACATACATAAATATCACACAGCTCTGCATCTCAACCCTGCAGACTGTACAGTATCTGGCTTCACCCAGTAACCCAACAACAACTGATTTTATATATATATATATATATATATATATATATATATATATATATATATATATATATATATATATATATATATATATCATTTTTATTTTTATTTATTTTTATTGTTTTTTCATTCAACTCTTTGGAAACCCCCCCTTAAAAATCCTGCGTTTGCCCCTGCACCATCATCACAACACAGATGCAGGTAAATTTCAATTTTATTTTATTACAAAAGCTCTCAATAGTAGGGCTCTCTACTCCTCTTGTCCACTCCCACCTCATTCACCTGTGTGTTCTAATAATATAAATCTTGGATGTTCTGTACTATGCTTTATGTGTGACATTTAACTGTGTTTATATGTCCACTTTTCAAAACATCTCAGCAGTTTAGAAAGCTCCTTCACACTTAACCACAGTAAGTCACTGCACACCTCCTGTATACTCTCACTATAAAGTACCCCGGCAATAATGGCAATGATGTTTCTGGTTTAAGGGCTATCATCTGAAACTTTAGGGGCTGCCACACCTAAAAACATGACCCCCTATCCCATGCGGTTACAGTATAACTTTCATTGAACAAAAGTATTTTAAGGTTGTGGCAGTATTGTTATACATAAAGGGCCAGATTCATGTCCGAATTTAAGTTGCATTTTTTTAAAAAAGAGCATGCGTCTTTACTGTAGTTCCGGCCATATTCAAATACAAGCGTATCTCAAGATACTCTTCGATTTGAATCCGGTTGTAAGTACGCTGTGCCTAAACAGTACTTGCAGTACGTAGACACACAGAACAGACTGCGGTATACGCACATGCGTAAGTACAATAAAAGGTCATATCATAACACGACGTTTATTTGAACATAAAATAAAATAACTCTCAATGCTTGGTCCTCATGTCCCTCTGTTTCCAGTCGGCAACCACTTTTCCAAAAGGCTGTCTTTCCTATTAGGAGGGTGGCTACAAGACTCTGCGCTTTTAAGACTCTATGAAACTGCTCCTGGAATGAAACAGTTATAGTTTCAATATGTTCACCTCATGACGGTAAGCCTGTTATTATTACACATTGGATCCTGCAAATGTGAAAAATACAATATTGTTTTTTGAAGTTGTTTATTAAAGCATAACTATCATTCCCTAATAATAATAGCATCAATTTCTACAATGAAATGTTCTGGTTGCAAAGAATTTGTGGTTTGCTTTATGACCTGTGCTAAAGTATAACTACATGGTGACTGTTCTGCCCAATCTAAGGGGCAGGTCAAGACTGTGTGTTCTTTATATACACACTGCATTCTTTATATACTACACTATGGTGCTAGCTGTCCTTCATAGGCTGACCACTCCCCCTCTAGTGTCTGGTCCTGCCTCTATGATGGCTGGCCACACCCCCTCTGGTGTGCCCCTAGCGTTGCAGTCCCCCGGTGGGCCCTTCATGCCCCAGTCCGACACTGCATGGCCACATGAATCGCGACGTTAGCCCCTGTCCCCTGTCAAATGGTACCAATACTGGGGCCAGGATGTCACATTTAACCACGCCCCCCACCCACTTCACCAACGACAAGGGTAGGCTGCGGGATGAGAACTCTCAAAAATTCGGGAGTCTCCCAGACATGGAGAGTATGCAACTATGGGATAGATGATGACTTCCAGTACATACCTGGGATAAAAGAAATGAAACATGATTATTAACTGTGTTGTTTAACTCTGCATTTCCAAACACTTTGTGAGAGAAACCCACTTAGAGTCAGAAACCCCAAACACGTCACCCCTCAAACATGTTTCCCCCTAGACTGAATGCTAAGATCCACATACTCTTCAATACAATTCAGGAAAAATGCATACACACAATTATTATTAGAATGTGCTTGTTTGCATAGAGGATCAAATATGATATTATCATCAGATAAATAGTCCTTTTAATGCCTTACTAAATAGCAGCAAAAATAGTTTCACGTGGAATCCAAGATAATTAGGAGAGAAGCAGTCTAAACAGGTGATTAAATGGAAATGTATTAATCCTTCCAATTACCAGTATTTCAGCGTTTTATGAAAGGGAAAAGGTCTCGCCATACTTCTTATAACTCTCCAGCCTATTATCCTTCCAGAGAAAGCAGTGGGAATGCTGAAGATAAATGATCTTTAAACAATCCACGGCCACATTATGGGTATCAACCAAAGATGTTGCACTGGAACTGGTATGAATCAAATGTGGAAAAGATTATTTGCAAATCTTTCAGACACTGATGCGTTTCTGGGCATGAAGCACTTTCATAAGAATTTTGAACCTATGATCCTGAGTCATTAAGGAGAGCAAGGCAAAAAAAAAAAAAGAAGAGTAAATCTGACCCTGGACAAACCATGTTAACATGCAAGGGGTGCAAATTAGTTTATTATTTTGCACAAAAAGAAAATACTCGCTTTTTTGCCATGTAGTACACAAATATTTGATAACTTTATTTTGACATTGAAATTTAAAGTTGATTTAGGACATGCCCTACTCCAAATATAAATATGTCCCCTCATTTTAAATTTATATCCACCTCCAGGGCCATCTTTTCCATTGGGCACGATGGGCAGCTGCCCGGGGGCCCCACGGGCAAGGGGGCCCAATAGGCACGGCTCTTAATGAGAATAAATAATCCTGCAAAAGAAAAAACCTACAAGGGTCACTGAGCAAGTACATCTATCTATCTCTATATATCTATATCTGTATCTTTATACATCTTTATATCTATATCTATATCTAGGGGCCCCGCTGCACTGCTTTGCCCGGGAGCCCATAATGTTGTTAAGATGGCCCTGTCCACCACCAATGCAAGATGGTTTTGCCAAGGTGCAAAGTTACTCCTTTTTTTTTGCTTTGCTCTCCTTTCTGACTCAGACCCTTTGTCCAGTCTTGACATTTAAAGAGATATGTCCAGTCATTGAAGTTCTTTAATTAAGCTAACTGTATGTACAGTGCAACTAATAAGCAATTCATATACAGGAAAATATTTAAAGGTTCTACGATACAATAGTAGATAGAATCAAATTGATTAAACAAAAGTATAAATTTTTATCTAGGGATCGGATTGAATCAAAGGTTTCAGCCCATATTTTAGTTAAACTGATAATAAATTGATACTAAATAATACCTGTGAACAGCAGCATCAGACACTTGCCGCTAATTAGGAGCCTGTGTGAAATCAATATCTGGCTGTTTAAAAAAACCATTTCAGGACTATGACTCAATATTGAGGTCAGATCTAGTGAAGAGGTCTTTTAGCTGGATGACAGCAAGTTCGCAAAGAATGAAATATCTTCATTCACAATGATAACGACGTCCTTAACTATGGTCATTAAAGAAGCCCATTTTCATCCTGAATCCAAGACAAAAATAGCTTGTGTAGGCGATAAAACAATGCTTCTTGCAAACCTAATTGGTGGCCCACCTGTGAGGCCCTGGAAATTAACTGTCTATCACTAGATTTTGACATTACTTAAAATAAATATTCTCATATTTAATTATGCTAATGAACCAAGTAGCCAGACCACATTCTGTACATACTATATGTAAGGCCAATGACCCAAGCTGGACCATCAGCACATCAGGCTAAATTAACTTCTTCACTGGAACATGATTAAAACATTTTGTCAGAGGTGACTACATTCAGCAATATGATACCGTTTCCAAGTAACTTGCTACAAACCATATAGTTATACTACTTTGTGGCATGTATCTCCAAGTTCTTTAGAGTAATTACAACCTTAATGATAAACCCTATAAATAAAATGATAATAGTTTCCAAGATTAGTTTGGACAATAGCAGATCTTTATTTGCCTGCAGTGACAGATGATTAGTTACCTTTGCCCTTCAATAGTCCTAAATATCAGTCAGATAGGCTAGAATATTATGCAGTAAATACAATATATATATATATATATATATATATATATATATATATATATACTCCCTGTTTCGAGAGTAGGTGATAACATAAATTTCTCTGCAGTGACAGATGAGTCGTTAACAAGTCTCGAGGGAGAAGCAGATTTATGTCACATAGAGAAACATCTTCCGGCACACACTTTAATTTCATCATTGCTTAAAGTGTTTGTTGAAAAATTATGATGTGGATAATAAAGAAAATCAATTTTTAGATTTGTTAGTGTATATATTATAGAAATAAAATAATATAGCTTCTAGTACAAAATTCAGTTTTGCCTTTGGAATAAGACCATACCATCAAAACATTTCCTTTTGTAACCTATTTGGACTATATTGCCAAATGCAAACAAATGAAATGTAAATAGGTGCACAACCTATTATATCACATTGGTTTATTGAATGGGCAACAACAGTAATTAAAATCAATGAATAATACATAAATGAGCTGTATTAAAAAGGGGGGGGAAATAATTCCAAAATATCTAAAAAATCTGATGTGGATGATGAATTGTAATTTCAAACCATCTATCAATAGTTCAGAACAGATGTTTGAATCATGTTTCAACATATTTTCCATTCCATATGGCAAACAACACGTCTAGTGTATATATATTGTTAATCCACAGATCCAGTTGTCTATTAAAAGTTCTGTATACATAAAATATGGTAGCCACTTACAGTACTCCAAATCAATCACACTGACTTTGTAGAAATAGTCACAACATTTAATCCACAGGTCTCATTTGTCCTTAAAAAGTGCCTTATGGTTAGATAATAATAACTGCTAACAGTACTCCAGGTCACGCTGACTCCATGGGAATATCAAACAACAGCGTGTGTTCCACTTCATACTATGGAACACACATGCATACCCTGTTGTGTGCATGACAATACTTCCGGTATTCTTCCTCACTCAGACCACAGGCCAATCAGTTCCTCCCTCATTACAGACTATGTCAAGGGATGGGTATTACCGTAATCCATAAGAGTTTAAATAGGTTTTCTTCTAGCGCTTCCCCTCCTATGGGGGGAGGGATTATCTCCATGTAAAGTCCATGTTATATTAAATGGGCAACATTGCAGACTCCTTTACTGATAGTAAAGTAAGGATGTATAACATATCAGTCATCATTAATAAATTATGACTGCCTGAATTATTTTCTTTCAACAACTGTTCTGTATAGAATTCATATAGCTGTATATTTTTTTTATTTTCCTTTTTATACCATTCAGTTTTGATGTGTGCTTCCTTCAGGTGTGTTAACAGTGAGATAGATGAGCAGAAAGGTTTCAATCCATGTAACACAGAATAACACTCCCTGAGAATATCAGTCCTAAGTGCTTCTTTTTAGAAATTTTTATTTTTATCACCGAGGTTTAAAAAGAAACCGGCTGAATAACTCAATCAAGGACAGGTTGGGCTGTCAGGAAGGGAGGTATCTGCCCACCAGGCTGTTAAAATTTTGGGAATAGGCAGCATGTGACTGCAAAGTTCTGTGGCTGCAGCTGGCGGCCATGAGGCAAGCGGAGAATGCTCCCCAGCTATGCCAATTGCGTATAAAAACACATTTGGAACAGCCGACAAGTATCCTCCACTTGTCCTACTGCTATCGGCTATGCCCATGAACTGTGCAACAGCACAGTTACTGTCACAATGGATATAATGTACCCAGTATATTCATTTGGGTCCCCACCAAAGATCTACAGTCTAATTTTGTCATCAACAGAGATTAGGGGGAGGAGAGTTGTCTGCATTTTAAAGCGACCAGGGATTTCGGGTCTGTACAATAAATCTATAGGTCTGGGGTGTTCTGCATAAATACACTAGAGATTTTAGTGGCCTACACTGTAATACCACCAGAGAGTTGGGGAACCTGCATTGCAAAACCACCAGAGATTTAAGGAGTTTTATTTCACAGCTTCCTGCAGAACAGGGTTGGCATTGCACAATAGTCACTAATATGCATTGTGTCATGACTAGCAGTCACTAGAATGCTCTCAGCATTGTATAGAGTTCACTCTGAAGTTTTCTTGATATATACTCTTTATTAAGATTCTTTTTGTATAGTATGTTTGTGGATATATATATATATATATATATATATATATATATATATATATATATATATATAATCATATACCGTATATACTCGTGTATAAGCTGACTTTTTCAGCCCATATTTTATGCTGAAAAAGCCACCCCTCGGCTTATACACGAGTCAACAGCTTAACCCTCGCAGTGGAACAGCTTAACTCCCGCAGTGGAACGCATGCGTTCCACTGACAGGAAGTTCTGCATTTGTGTTTCAAATGCCGAACTTCCTGTCTGTGGAACGCACATGCGTTCCACTGCGGAGGTAAGTGAAACATCTCTCTCTCTCTCTCGATCATATCAACATGTTTTCATCGGGATCTGCGACATAAGGCACATACACTTCCCACATGCCTTCTTCATGTCAGCCAGCGTCGTCGGTATGAATTTCAGCATCTGCATTTTGTTCAGTAGTACTGAAGTCCTTTGTTTATAAGCAGCCTTTGTTTATCTACAAGATTCCTAAAGGGCTGTGTGATCGTGTAGTCAGTGGCTAATAAACCGTTAATGTGAGGACACTGTATATATAAAGGACATGTATGTTAGGTATTGTGTGTAATATAGCTCCTGCATTCTGAATAATGTTCTGTTTAAGTACTTCCTGAACAGTTAGTTCCCTTTGAGTGAGGTGTGGGATAGAGGAGTGTCTCTTACCGTGCTGATAACGTGGCACATACACTTGTGAATCTGTGAGTGTTGGCAGTGCATCAATGAGCTCCATTCAATTCTAGAACATTTCTGCACAAGTGCAGATCATGAAGGTTACAGTTTTATTTCCTATAAATTGGTATTCTAAGTATTTGTTCACTCTGCCTGACTTGTCCTGAAGTTGTGTTAGTGTTATTTGATGTTAGTGCTAGCGATTGATTTAGCATTATGGTTTATTATAACAGTCTATCCTGCAAACAGAGTGGCGTTGGGTCAGCTGACAAGTTTTTTTTATTAAAGAAATGTACCAGTAGCTGCTGCATTTCCCACCCTAGGCTTATACTCGAGTCAATAAGTTTTCCCAGTTTTTTGTGGTAAAATTAGGTGCCTCGGCTTATATTCGGGTCGACTTATACTTGAGTATATACGGTATATACACTAATCGGTCAAAACATTAAAACCACTGACAAGTGGAGTGAATAACATCATGATTGTATCTTGTTACAATGGCACCTGTAAGGTGGTGATATATACTAGGCAGCAATTCAACACTCACTTCTTGAAGTTATGGGTAGGAAGCAGGAAAAATGGTCAGGCGTAAGGATCTAAGCGACTTTGGCAAGGGCCAAATTGTGATGACTAGACCAAGAATCTCCAAAATGGCAGGCCTTGTTCCTGGTATGCAGTGGTTAGTACCTACCAAAAGTGGTCCAGGAAGGACAACCGGTTAACCGGCGAGAGGGTCATGGGCGCCCAAGGGTCAATGATGTGTGTGGGGAGCAAAGGTTAGCCCGTTCGGTCTAATCCCACAGTAAAGCTACCTTAGCACAAATTGATCAAAAAGTTAATGCTTGCTATGTTTGAAAGGTGTCAGAACACACAGTGCATTGTAGCTTGCTGTGTATGGGGTTGCATAGCCCCAGACTAGTCAGAGTGCCCATACTAACCACTTGTCCACCGCCAAAAGCATCTACAATGGGCATGTGAGCACCAGAACTGGACCATGGAGCAACAGATTAAGGTGACCTGGTCTGATGAATCACGTTTTCTTGTAAATCATGTAGATGGCCGGGTGCGTGTCATTTACCTAGGGATTAGATGACACCAGGATGAGCCTGAGAAGAAGGCAAGCTGGTGGGTCAATGTGATGCTCTGAGCAATGTTCTGCTGGGAAACCTTGGGTACTGCATTCATGTGGATGTTACTTTGACACGCAACAACTACCTAAACATTGTTTCAGACCAAGTACACCCCTTCATGATAGCGGAATTCCCTGATGGTAGTAGCCTCTTTCAGCAGGGTAATGCACCTGATCACACTGCAAAAATTGTTCTGAAATGGTTTGAGGAACAGGACAAAGAGTTCAAGATGTTGACTTGACCTCCAAATTTCCCAGATCTCAATCCAATCAAGCATCAATGGGATGTGCTGGAAAAACAAGTCTGAGCTATGGATGCCTCCCTCACCTCACAGCTTACAGGACTTAAAGGATCTGCTGCTTACGTCTTGGTGCCATATACCATAGGACACCTTACGAGGTCTGTGCAGTCCATGCCTCGACTGGTCAGAGCTGTTTTGGTAGCACGAAGAGGACCTACACAATATTAGGCAGATGGTATTAATGTTGTGGCTGATCGGTGTATTTCCAACACTATAAGTTACCTTTATTGTATAGAGGTCACTAGAATACTGTTTGTTTCATATAGAGGTCACTAGAATGCTCTTTTTATTGAATATGGCTTATTAAGACGCTTTGTGTATTGTACATTACTCACTAGGGTGCATTCTCTACAGTAAAATTGGCATTATAATAGCCTTGCATTAAATGATAGATTGTGTTGTACTTTATTATAGTTCTTTGACATAACAATTGTTTATGTATTTCATTGGTTATATAAAAGCATATCCGCATTAAGCAATCCACTCTTACACATTTTTCTATCTATCTCTATAATGTGAAGTTGGTCTTTAGGCTGCTGTATTTATTTTAAAATATAACATCTAAAGTAATGAAATAGTTATAGTATATTAACAAATTAGCAGTCTACAGCTTATGCTTAGATTTGATACATGCAAAAAAGCTAGTTTTATATATAAAAAAATCTAAAAACAAAGCTAAAATTACTGGGGTGCAGTCTCTATCTAATGCAGAACTTGGATCATATGCTAGCTATGCTAAGTTTTTTAAATTGAAGGTAATTTTGTATATCTTGACAAGATTATACATTACAGGCATTCTGTTTACAATAATAATAATAATACATGCTATCTTCCATTATATACAAATTTGATACACATTAAATTCTATCAGATAAAAATATATATTTATATATTTATATTATATTTCAAGATATTATTACTAAATATGTAGAAGATGGGTTTGATGCTGGAATTCCCTTCTGGAGTAGTGGGTAATCCAATAATGAGTGTCAAATAAATTTCCCTCACTAGAAGTTTGAAGTGTTTATTGCTGATATGAATAGGTTGAAAACAGATGGAACTCAATAAGGTGAAAGTCAAATAAAGATTCAGTTCTGTTTACATGATACATCCTCCGTTACCCAAACAATGCTTCCAAAAAACTATATCTGCTAAGGATATCTGCACTGAGAGCCTGCCAACGGATATATCTGCTTTACATCTCTACTGTATGTCAGGGATAAAAGTAGGAAACCAAATGACACCTTGAACATTTTCTCAAGCCAGAAAACGGATCTTAGAACACACGCTACACAACTGACTTTGAGGGTCAAAGTGTGAAAAATATTTTATGGTGTCATTTATGTCTCTCTTTTATATTTAGGGTTATTACTTGTTTCTTAATGAATGGAATTATACATATACTAATTAAAATATTGTTTAAAGTTTACAATATTGCTTTTCCTTCAGACACAAGTCTAATTGTATATTAATCTAGATTGGAGCTGATTACAGTGGATAAAAGTGTGTGGTGATGTCAAATCTCATTCCTCTACATATAGAGATGGGCCAGACAGGCGTTGAACAGTGCATAAAGGTGTCCCATAGCAAAATTTGCGTAGGGGCCTGGTAATGCCATTCTTGCCTCCTGGCTGCCTGCCTTGCTCTTCTGGAGGTTTCTTCTGGGTATGCATGGTCCAGGGTATGGGCCCTATGTGCATGCTCCACTCAAAATTGGTCTCCACTCTGTTCTTCTGGAGGCCTCTTCTGAGTATGCATGGTCCAGGGTATGGGCCCTATGTGCATACCCCACTCAAAAGTGGTCTCCACTCTGCTCTTCTGGGGGCCTTTTCTGAGTATGCTTGGTCCAGGGTATGGGCCCTATGTGCATGCTCCACTCAAAAGTGGTCTCCACTCTGTTCTTCTGAGAGCAGAGCGCCGGCCTCTGAGGAGTGAGAGCGGCATTTCCAGGCCCTCTTCAACTCTGGGCCCCATAGCCACAGCACTCCATATTGTTATGCCTCAACATTGCAAACTGTTCAAGGAATAGAAATAATTACTAAACGTTAAAAGGTAGGGAGACATTGTACAACTTAGTCTGTTACTAAATGTTTAAACTTTGTTTATTGAAAGCTCATAGAGAAATATAAAATATATATTAACGTTGATATAACAAAATACATTTCAAAGCTATCCATTTTTAAAGTTAATAAAGAAATAGAAAGAAAAATGAAAAATAGGAAATAGAAACATTATCAGAAGAAAAAAAAGAGGAGAATGAGGGGAGAAGGGAAGGGAAAGGGGGGGTTGAGGTCTGTTCAAAGCTAATGGAGGAATAGTGGTCAGGTGTCTTTATAGGTTATGACGAAGGATGTTAAGTAGCAAGGTAAGGTAAGGTATATTCCGTGTATGTGTTATGTGATAGCTATATATTTAATTGTTTCTATTTGCCATGAACATGTAATGTTTATAGCAGTAAGTAGTCTTGAATTCTAACCAAGAGACCCAGGTGTTAGTAAATTCCACAGCTTTCTCAGTCGCAGATGAGAGTAGATCGCCCATTAACATATAGTGGGCTATTCAGGAATACCAGTCTTTGAGTGTTGGAAGATTGGAACACTTCCACCGGGCAGGGTTTACAGTCTTGGCTGCGTTCCTTAGATGGCATAGCAGTGACTTTTTACATTTGCTTGTTGGAATTTTAAACAAGTTCATGAGCCAGAAGGCAGGGTCTATGGGGGCCTCATAATTTAGAATGGTCTTGGTAATACACACAATATCTACAATTTATTTTTTATTTTTGGGACAATCCCAACAGATGTATAAATAACTTCCTACAGCACTAGAGCATCACCAACAGACATTGGAGGTATTCGGGTATATGCTTCTAAGTAAACTAAGTAAGTTCTTTATATACTAGTTAGGTTTATTTAGCCGATTGTAAAAAGTTGCAAATTTGTAGGAATTTCCAGAAGTCAGTATTGGGTATATCCCATTTACACTGGATATCAGTAAATGGACAGACAATTTTCGTATCCATCAGCTGTCCCAACCTGATGACTCCAGCCTGATACCAATTTTTAAAACAGGGATAATGACTAGCTGAAGTACCTGGCAATGCCCGGGTTTATATCTTCAAGTTATTAAGTTATCAATGCGTTGGATGTAACTGTCAACCTTTTAAAACTAATTAGCAACTTAGCAGCTCTTCCAACACACCCATGAGGTGGCTGCCCAGTGTCTTTTTTATTTTCATATTAAATGTCATCCAAATTCATCCACTGGAATTCCCAGAACAGGCTGCCCGGGTCAAAGTTCTGTCCAGTGTACACCAACAGGATGTCCTATCGGCACCTCAACCCCCTAGTATGTCTTCTGAGATCCAATGTTTGCAGTCTGTGAAGTGTTCATCCAAATCCATCTAGTGGAATTCTCAGAACAGGCTCGCCAGGTCAAAGTTCTTCCCAGTGAACTAGGAAGCCGTAACATAAGCGTAAAAGATTATATCCTGGGACCAGTGGTGTAATGGCAATTTGACCATTTACTGTTTGATTTTGCTATTAGTTGTTAGCTGACTCACATTGCTCTCTCCGCCACCATTTTTAAAAGCTGGGAACCTTTGACAAATTTACATTGGTGTCTATGTGGTTATTTATTTATTCAATTACAGTAATAGTGAATCTGAACATGCAAAGGAGGTTTGGGTGCAATGAAAGCGAGATATCAACACTG
>NW_027448039.1:0-16439 GCF_038048845.1 Mixophyes fleayi | reverse complement strand
GTGGTGGCTAATTAATAGGTGCTATTTTGTTTGTAGGGTGATGGTGAGGCAATTTAATAGTGGGGACTATTAATTTAAGATGGGGAGGTTTGGGGGCTATTGAATGTTGGGGTGATTTTGGGGAGAATGAGGTCTATTTATTAAATGTGACTATGAATTATTTAATGGCAGTGATGCTTGCGGGAAATAGGTATTGCTGGGGCTGTTTGCAGGAAGGGGAATAGGTTTATTTATTAAATGTGAATACTATTATTTTAATGTTGGGGCTGGAGGAAGGCCTAATTATCAATTGTGGGTGCTATTGATTTAACGCCGGGGCTGGCTGTAATTTTCTAAATGTATCCATTTTTTTCCAAATAGACCCTTCAACATTGCAGGATCCGGACAAGCCGCAACAAAAGAAACCTGCAGCCACAGGTGGAGAAAGTGAGAAGAACAGGTAGGAGAGAGCAGCACAGTGTGTGAAATGCTATGATTCTAGTAGGGACAATACCAATTTTTGGTGAGTGTTGTGCCCAATGTAAGGTGCAGGCCAAGACTGAACTGTTTCTGTACACACTGCATTCTTTGTATACTACACTGTGGTGCCAGATGTCCTGAAAGTCAGGAGTGCTTGGACATATGTGACGCTCCAGCGAATTGAGAGCCTAGTGATTTTGATGTTAGCCACGCCCCAATGGCGCATTTACCACGCCCCCAAATGCTTGAACACACCTCCGAAAAATTGTGCGCGTCGTTAGGCTAGCCACGCCCCAACGGTGCATTGACACGCCCCTAAATGTATGACCACACCCCCAAATTTTTTGGCGCTTACTCGACTATGAGGGGGGCCCCATGAATTTGTTGTACCCGGGCCCTGAATTCCTCTTGGCAGCCCTGGATGTATGCACACCAGCAAAACCCTCCTCGTCAATTTCCAACACAATCTCGATCAGCTGCATTGGATGCTGTCACAAATGAAAAAATGGTGGAGGATTACTTTGCTGACACCATCCAAGTAGACATGTCACACAGTCCATATTCTTACTGGCAGGAAAAAAAAGGCAGTTTGGAAGCCCCTGTACAAACTGGCTGTATTTTACCTTAGTTGTCCCCCCTCCAGTGTGTACTCGGAAAGAGTTTTTAGCGCAGCGGGGAACCTGGTCAGTGAGCGGCGAAGGAGGTTGCTTCCTCAGAACGTAAAAAAAAATGATGTTCATAAAAATGAATTATCAATTCCTCAATCAAGTACAGCACTGCCCTCCAGATAGTACAGAGGGACCTGTGGTTGTGGAGTCCAGCGGGGACAAATTGATAATGTGTGAGGAGGAGGAAGTACACACTGTAGGGGGAGAGGAATCAGAGGTTGAGGATGAGGACGACATCTTGCCTCAGTAGAGCCTGTTTAGTTTGTACAGGGAGAGATGAATAGCTTTTTTGGTGTTGGGGCCCAAACAAACCAATCATTTCAGCCACAGTTGTTTGGTAGGCCCTGTCGCTGAAATGATTGGTTTGTTAAAGTGTGCATGTCCTATTTCAACAACATAAGGGTGGGTGGGAGGGCCCAAGGACAATTCCATCTTGCACCTCTTTTTTTTGGCATTATGTGCTCTTTGGAGCCTAGTTTTTCAAACTGCCATCCAGTCTGCCACTGCAGTGCCACTACTAGATGGGCCACGTGTTTGTGCCGCCCACTTGTGCCGCTTAGCTTAGACATCCAGCTATCTCGGTGCAACCTTTTGGCCTTAAAACAATATTGAGAGGTGTGAGGTGTTTAGAATAGACTGGAAATCAGTGGAAATTATTGTTATTGAATGTTATAGAGGTTAATAATAGCGTAGGAGTGAAAAACAACAAAAAAAAAAAACAGTTTTTATTCTTAAAAAAAAATAAAAATTCAGAGCCGAAAACCCTAAATCAGAACCAAAACCTTGAGTCGGGTGTTTTGGCAAAACAAATCAGAACCCAAAACCTAAAGCTAATCAGAACTCAAAACACTAAAAGTGGCCGGTGCACACCCTTATTATTAAATGTGAATTGTATTCATTTTACTTAATTTCAAATGTAGGGCTGGTTGCAGGGAGGGAGGCCTAATTATTAAAGGGGGTGCTATGGATTTATTAATGGAACTGTTTGGGGACTCCTAAACTTTATGTACCCGTTCCCCCCCCCCCCCCCCCCCATATAGGGCCCCGACATCCCAGAATCCACACAAGCAGCAACTGATCTAAAGACACCAGCAGCCGCAGGTGGTGGAATGTGACAAGAGCAGGTAGGAGAGAGCACGACCATCTGCCAACTGTCCTGAAGATGATGGGGCAGCGCAGAATTTGGGTGACTGTCTCGCTTAGTCAGAATTTGGTCTGTCTGCAAGGACAGTGGGGAGGTAAGTCCTGCTTCACACTGTACTGCTCGTGATATCAGAGATGCGTGCACCTATCAGTAGTGCACACAGTATTGCCTGTTTATTTGTCTAAAATGAAGACCATATCAGACAATAGGGGACACCCCTGTCTTAAGTGCCCCAGGCCCACCAGAACCTTAATCCAGCTCTGACCACAGGGATATCCGCAAACAGGCACCACATGGGGGTGTATTAATTATCTTTGATTCCTCACGGTCTTGCCATACTCAGGTTCACCTATCCATAGGCACCGATCGGCAAAACACCCTGCCAGAAACCAGCACAAAACACACAAGAACAAACAAGCAGCAAAGACAGAGACCACTCACCTGGAGCGTCAGGTCTCTTTGATGGCCGTGTACTCTGCTTCTCAGCAGCTGTGAGGGCAAAACACAGAAACACAAATAGTACAATTGGGGTAACAGTGCGTATACCCCTCTTACTTACATGCGGACAGCTTGGTGTAAACATGGTGGTGACAGTGGATTCTATGCTAGTGGGCACGTATCTCTAAACGGATCTTACGAGCGAGGGGAACAGTCCCTGGTGGTTAGTGGTGATACAGACGTAGGCATAGTGCCAAATTATTATATGGCTACAGGCTCTAAGCCTGACTCACGTGCCCAACCTAGGCTCTAAACCTAATAAATGCAGGACAGGCTCCAAGCCTGAATCCACCCCGGCCCCCAGGGTCATGGCCTGGCCAATTGTACCCCAAATATTAATGTCTTGAAATACACCTAAAAAGCCCCCGGGCCTTGTACATGACTATCTACTCCACGGTCCTACTGCCTATAGATGTGCCCACATTATGTAAATCATAGTTACCTGCTCCGCGCAGGAATCAGATGTTCTCCAACCGTTTCCACTTCTTCAAGTCCTTCCAGCCAATGGTGCCTCTTCTCCTGTTCGGTGCTGAAATTGATTGAAGTGACTCTGTCCTCTTCAGGCTGCGCTGGACTCAGCAAAATTCAAATGGTCGACTAAGAGCCGGGACTGGCTAGCCATTGATTGGCTGACCGCTATCATGTTCAGATTCGCTGTTGTCAATCCCGGTGAGAGCGTACGGGAGCCCAGACTTACCTGCCCTTGATCAGAGGTCTAGTAAGCAGAATCCTCTTCTTTTTTAACCTCCTTGTTGGCTCCAGTGCTGTCTTCCTCAGGATACCCTTCTACACTGAGACTTACAGTACCGCAACAGTTTAATTTGTGTATCTCTTCCCTCAGTTTTGAATTTCAGTAAAGGAGAGTTTGGTGGTCTGGGTATGATGGTGTATTCTTCAGCCTCATCAATGGTCCATCCAAATGCAGCCCGAATTAAACTTTTATTTATTTCAGTGATAAAAATTGTAAATACAATATTTAGATTTAGCAGTGAATTAATGGGAAGAAAAAAACTAGAAGAGTATTTCTATACCTCTTAAACATGAAATTAGTATAAATAATGTGATACTAAAACCCTTCCTCTCCTGTTTTGTGTCGTCTCTGAAACTATATTACTTTGCTTTTAAATGGAAAAAAAAGTGTTGTTTAATTTTATAATGGTGCTTTAATGCTTATAAAGTTCTTGTGAAACTTGAAACAAACACGTTATAAAGTAGAAACACCATTCATGAGAGAAATTACTTCTCAGCTAGTTTAGTATTACAACATCGCCACCTGCTGTCCAATAAGCTACTTGTGGCTGAGATGTCCGCTTTATTATAGAGCCCGCTTTCCCGGCAACCCTTGTCAATGCCGAGCTGCATTCTGGGAGATGTAGTTTGGATAGAAGGCGGAAGGAATTGGAAGCAGGTAATGTAATAAAGTGTTATTGTGTGCGCACAAGGAAGGGCCATGGTCACCTCACATTGGGGCACATTTATCAATCATCGGCAAAAATGAACAATAGTTATCAATCCTTATCGCATGGATAAGGATTGAACTATTTCTCAGATTTATTAAAAACGGATCACAGAAGCAGCAGTTGCGATAAACTGCTGTTCCTGTGATAAAAAAAAAAATCGCACTTACCCCGCCTCTTCCGAATGCGGTGTCCACGGATCTCCTCCAGGTGTTCTTCATTTTCCTTTACTCTGGAACTGCGCATGTGCAGTTCGAAAAACTGCACATGCGCAAAAAAAAACATCCCCGATCTGTCTCTGCAACTATAGTTGCAGAGACAGCGGTGAATGACAGCGAGGGATCATGTGATCCCTCCACACATGCGCTGTCCAGCTCTGCTCTTCGGACCAGAGCTGACAGCACTGAAATCTGACAGCACTGAAATCTGACATTTATGATAATAAGCGCCAGCTTCAGCTGGCGTACATTATCAAGACAAGTTTCCCCCAAAAAAATAGTTTTTTTCGGAACATGTTAGATTACGGCCAAGAGAAGTCACCATACTATTCGGTGACTGCTCCCAAAAACGTAGAGGAGTGCAAAGCAGCATATATCCACGATATCTGCTACGATGCACCCTTTATAAATATGCGGAGGACACAGAGGGACCTTAATTTCACGGTAAGAGCACTATTGTGCTTTCTTAAATATGCCCCATTGGCTTTGGAAGTGCTGGGACGTCCCCAGCCTGCTCCCCTAAAAACATCCCTTAGGTGCTGCACACACCGGCCACTAGTACTTGTGACATTGAAGGGGCATCACTCAGTGGGACATATCTCCCAACTGTCACCGAATCAGGACAAAAGTCCTTAAATGTGGGACGGCAGGACTGTCCCTCCAGAATCAATTGCTTCCATGGTGTTGGTGGTTATCACGTTGAACAACCCAGCCAGTGTGGTAAACAGCCCGGCTGACATGTTGATCTCATCTGGAGGGACAGATCGCTGCTCGGTATGTTCTTAGTATGTTGATCACTCCCATGTGAAACAGGCTTGTAAAACATGACAGATCCTCTTTAAATTACACCCTTCATGTATGCAGTGAGGCAGCCATGTTGTTTCCTGAACTAATATTCATGAGAATACAAGATATCAAGTGACCAGTAGGTAGTGACCACTGAGGCCTGAAGTACAGAGATTCCTCTTGTTCCTAATTAATTGATGTTGCACTGAAGGCTGCATTGTTCATGTATATTGGTTTACCCCCAACATGTCTGTATCCACTGTGTGCAGGTGGAGACCACTGTAAGATGCAGTTTGACTTGTGATCAAAAACTTGTTTATGTATCTTGAGAGATCTCAAGCTATAAAATTAATTAAAAATAATATATAGTAATATGTGTTTGTTACTTTGCAGCCTGTGTTACAGAATGAATGGACAGTGCTGAGTCAAGGTACCTTCAATATGGGCATGAGAGGCTGCAAGCAGACTAAATATACATCTCAACTATGCCCAGCACCCTGCTCTTGGTGTTGAAAAATAATTAAGAGAAGGAATTTGATAAAGCCAGAGAAGTACACAGATGCCAGCGAACATATTTTGCTCAGCTTACTTTGTAGAGGATTAGTCTTTGGGTTTTTACTACAAATACTACATTGTGAACTATCATAATGATTATCTTGTAGCTTAAACCACTAGAATGTTTTACATTTACATAATATGCAGTCAAACAACCAAAAACCGCGCACACAGCCATGTACAATCGATCAACTAAAGGAGACATTAAATTGCTTTACTTCGTAAGCTATACACTGCAAACAATAGGAGCGACTGAGCGGGAATTTTAAATTCGCAAACGGTTGAGCGCTCAGCGAATCAGTGATAAGGGGGGAACCGAAGCCCGCGTCACACAACGTACAAAGAACCGCTGCCTACTGGACACGCCCCCTTCCTCTTATGTCCCCTATCAGGTCCGACCCAGCTGCATAAAAGAAGCTTGTTGCGCAGCTAAACTGTATCAGTTGGAACATTTTTGACTGAAAGTTACATCATGTCTGGACGCGGTAAAGGAGGCAAGGGGCTCGGGAAAGGCGGTGCTAAGAGGCACAGGAAGGTTCTCCGTGATAACATCCAGGGCATCACTAAACCAGCTATCCGTCGTTTAGCTCGTAGGGGAGGTGTGAAGCGCATCTCTGGGCTCATCTACGAGGAAACCCGCGGTGTCTTGAAGGTCTTCCTGGAGAATGTGATCCGTGATGCCGTCACTTACACAGAGCACGCAAAGAGAAAGACTGTCACAGCCATGGATGTCGTGTATGCCCTGAAACGTCAGGGTCGCACTCTGTACGGATTCGGAGGCTAATTTCTTTGTCTATCCCATTACAAACCACAAAGGCCCTTCTAAGGGCCGCCCACTATGTCTGTAAAGAGCTGTACGACTAATGTCCAGGACCGTGAGAGGTTTAGCTCCCTAATATCACGTTACACACACACCTATGATTACTTGTTTCTGCACAATACTGTGATTATCGACGCCATCGTTCAGTCTGTAATTTATATTAGCTATAATGGGGCCACATCGATTTCATCCCGTGTATAAATTGAGCGGTCTAATCTGTTTACAGCATGCGTCTACTAATTTATACCCCCACATGCTGCTTGCCATATTTGGGTGGATGTGCAAGTGAATCACTACCCCGGAACCCGCTTGCTCTTTGGAGCCACCCACCTTTTCCCGAGATATTGTGTAAAAGGCTGTTGGCTTTGGGAGGGGAATGTTGACGGATTCTCGTGAATTGCACAGTATTACCAGAGGGAACAAAGGAAACGAGTCAGACGTGGACAACAACGGCCCAGTGTTAATTATCTAATCGCGCTGATCATATAGAATATGTGTAATTAGAATCCACATCGGCAAACAAAATGCAGAGATTTTACACATAGATAATAACTTCTGATTAAAATGTTACTACACAGAATAATGCTGCAGCTCGTTTAGAGAAAGATTTGGTGGCTCTGAAAAGAGCCTTTGTGCTGTGTGTAAGTCAGTGCCGAGTCCTTATGCCCTCTCCCCTCGGATCCTGCGGGCCAGCTGGATGTCTTTGGGCATGATGGTCACCCTCTTAGCGTGGATGGCGCACAGGTTGGTGTCCTCGAAGAGCCCCACCAGATAAGCCTCGCTGGCCTCTTGCAGAGCCATGACAGCCGAGCTCTGGAAGCGCAGGTCGGTCTTGAAGTCCTGGGCGATCTCCCGCACCAAGCGCTGGAAGGGCAGCTTGCGGATCAACAGCTCAGTGGACTTCTGGTAGCGGCGGATCTCCCTCAGAGCGACGGTGCCTGGCCGGTAACGGTGAGGTTTCTTCACACCACCGGTAGCTGGGGCGCTCTTCCGGGCGGCTTTAGTTGCCAGCTGCTTGCGGGGAGCTTTCCCACCGGTGGACTTACGAGCGGTCTGCTTGGTCCTGGCCATAGTTCTACTGATTCTATAAAGAATATAAGATGCAGATTCTTAACAATCCTATTTATACAGTGTGCTGCAATGCAATTGGATGAGTTAAGAACGCCCTTCAAATTGATTGGCTTAAAAACTGCGTCTTAACTTTCAAAATGCCCGCCTAAATTCTTTGCTTATTACTTGACTCGTAATTTTTAATATTATATATTATTATAACTTAAGAAGGCCTGGCAAGCTCTCGAATTAAATGATGTGTAATAATAAAAAATTAAGTGTTTCCAGTCACGATAATTACAATGTATGTAAAAAAGCTATCCACATTGACCACACGGGGGTGCCATTGCATCACATTCAGCGAAGACGAGAGGGATAATAACTAGGGATAGTAAAAGGATTCGAACCACGTCAGGGAATATAATCACTTTTGTAGATCTATATTTATGCCTTGTTGATAATGACAAACACGGGTTTTAAATTATCGATCTGAAATCACTGTGCAATTATTTGTATTTGTGATCCAATGTTTTCCTGCTCTTCTTGGAGTCTCCACGGCCGAGGCCTCTGCTGGAGGCTTTGATTGTTTCAGACATTTTTCCCGCACAAAACCAAACCACTGGTGACCTGGGGTCACTATATATCCGAATACGTAGGTGGCTATAATAGCCCTGGACAATGCCTTTTCATTACATCAGGTGGTTTGCTTAGCAAAAATTCGATTAATGTCCCCTTCCTCCCAATGCCAACTGAAGGGGATGAAGGGAAGCTGGACAAGTTACCAGCAGTTCCCGCAGACCGCAAGGGGTTGTTGAGATGACCTGAACACAACAAGCTGTGTTTGTCTGTGAACATCTGCAGTCGTTTCTACCTGTGGCAGCTGACTATCTCAAGCTCTAGGCTGCTGGTAATCATCTATTGAGAGTTATCTGGTAGGACCCTGCCATTAATGTATGGATAAGAGAGATGAGACCCGTTGTAGATGGTAAAGAGGTCGGATATGTTTTTAGTACCTTTGATAAGCTTACTCAGCAGCAAATGTCAGCACATGATTTACAGCTGACAAGCTGGAGAACGAGCAGACACTATCATATGTCCTATAAAGGTCTCATTACTTCCCTCAAAAGAAACACAAAAGAGATCGCAGACATCCTGGAACTGCAGAGAAGGAATAGTGGGCGTGGCTTCGCTATCCACCAATAAACACAGCGGCTGGTTCTTTATCTCAGCCAATGGCCGCATATCCCTGAGCTGTATATAAATTCTTGGTTGAACAAGTCCTACAACTAAACGTGTCAGTTTGAGCATAGAGTCATAGTCATTTGTATTGGAGGATGTCTGAGCCAGTCCCAGCCGCAGCGCCTGCTGCTCCAGCAGAGGCCCCCGCCAAGAGTAAGCGGCCCAAGAAAGCAGCTTCAGCAGGATCCATGAAGAGCAGCAAAGCGTCCGGTCCCAGCGTGTCTGAGCAGATTGTAAAGGTGGCAGCTGCATCCAAGGAGCGTAATGGGATTTCCCTGGCCGCTGTGAAGAAAGCTCTGGCTGCCGGAGGATACGATGTGGAGAAGAACAACAGCCGCCTGAAGTTGGCGATCAAGAGCTTGGTGACCAAAGAAACCCTCATCCAGGTGAAAGGCAGCGGTGCCTCCGGCTCCTTTAAGCTGAACAAGAAACAGTTGGACAGCAAGGACAAGGCGGTGAAGAAGGCAGCAGTGGCCAAAGCCAAGAAAGTATCCAAGTCCCCCAAGAAGGCTCCGAGCGCATCCAAGAGCCCTAAAAAGGCGAAAAAACCGGCAGTTGCCAAGAAGGCTGCAAAAAGCCCAAAGAAGCCAAAAGTCGCTGTGAAATCCAAGAAGGTGGCCAAGAGCCCGGCCAAGAAGGCAGCGAAGCCTAAAGTGACCAAGAGCCCGGCCAAGAAGGCGGCTAAGCCTAAAGTGGCCAAGAAGGCAGCGAAGCCTAAAGTGACCAAGAGCCCGGCTAAGAAAGCAGCGAAGCCCAAGAAGACAGCTCCTAAGAAGAAGTAAAACTGCAGATCCGCACTCCGGTGCCCCGTTACACAAAGGCTCTTTTGAGAGCCACCCACTCGGTCTTGACTGAGCTATAATGTACCCCCCCCATCCATCCTCTATCTTTTACCCTGTGGTGGTGACTGCTTCTGGCTCAACAAAGCAGATGTGAACCCCTTATGGTCCCCGGTAACAAATACCTCCAGACATCTGACTAGTTTACACACACATTGATAGTTACATACACATAACGTCAGTGCACCGTGACAATGGTTATTTTCTATAAGCAATTATGTCGCTCTTCTACACCCCGTGTGTAGCTTCATAAACCGTTTACTGCCCCTGAACAAAATGAGCAAAGGACGGAAACTCCTTATGTTTATATTACGGGATTATTTTCTTACTAGGTCATACGCTATACAACTGCTACCTATTGGACGGTTATGTCAGATTATTTAAATCCAGTGATTATCATCAAGTATTTGTTATCGACACCATAGGAAGCTTGTATTGGTCTCCGATTCACTGTGCTGACAAGTGTCATACACCGTAGTAACGTATCTCTTATATACTATTACTGTGTGTAAATCAATACTACCACCGTGTGATCAGTAGTGACGTCTGCCGTTTATCAGATACATTGTAATTTTTAAGATTGTTTACAATAAATGGTTTTCTAGTCTTTCAACTTTAATTCGGGAGCCTGTCAGGTCTTACGTAGGTAAAATTCTAATAGTAATATTATCGCTTCAGATTTAAGTGGTAAGCAAAATATAAAGCAGGCGTTCTGAAGGACGCAAGGAATATTAAATGAAAGTTTGAAGGACTGAACAGCAGAATCTGAGGAGAAAAGGCTGTTTCTCGTCTAGCTCAATAGTAAAACTGTCAGTGAGCTTCCGACTATCCAGATAAAGCAATAAGTAATGTATAAAGCTCTCGCAAGAAAATGTGGGTGGCCCTGAAAAGAGCCTTTGTGTTGTGGGGGTGTCAGTGGGGAGTAAATCACTTGCTCTTAGCTGCCTTGTGGCTCTCGGTCTTCTTGGGCAGCAGCACGGCCTGGATGTTGGGCAGGACGCCTCCCTGGGCGATCGTCACCCCACCGAGCAGCTTGTTTAGCTCTTCATCGTTGCGCACAGCCAGCTGCAGGTGGCGGGGGATGATGCGGGTCTTCTTGTTATCACGGGCGGCATTTCCTGCCAACTCCAGAATCTCAGCCGTTAGGTACTCGAGCACGGCGGCCAGATAGACAGGAGCTCCGGCTCCCACACGCTCGGCATAATTACCCTTTCTCAAAAGACGGTGAACACGTCCAACTGGAAACTGAAGCCCAGCCCGAGATGAGCGAGTCTTGGCCTTAGCCCGGGTCTTTCCGCCTTGTTTGCCTCTACCAGACATTTTCAGTTGCGTATTTCGTAATAAACTACTGTGATTAAACTCCTCCCTCATCCTTTTATTTATACCTTTCAGTGACAAACTCCTGCATCTCTGATTGGTCTGTTTTCGGACTAGCCAATGCAGCTGATGTTCAGGTATCCACCAATCCGTATAAGATAGAGGTGGGTATGATATTGAAACACATCACATGACATGACTAGCCAATAGCATATAGAGCTGGATATAAGTCTTATTTACATGGGCTGCCTATAAATAGGGCGATTGTGGGAGGTGCAAGTAATAGTCGCTGACTCACTGACCAGTATTTGTTTTAAGAATGCCTGATCCAGCAAAGTCTGCTCCTGCGGCCAAAAAGGGCTCCAAGAAAGCCGTGACCAAGACCCAGAAGAAAGATGGGAAGAAGCGTAGAAAGACCAGGAAGGAGAGTTATGCTATCTACGTGTACAAGGTGCTGAAGCAGGTCCACCCTGATACCGGCATCTCCTCCAAGGCCATGGGTATCATGAACTCCTTTGTTAATGACATTTTTGAGCGCATCGCAGGAGAAGCCTCCCGCCTGGCTCACTACAACAAGCGCTCCACCATCACCTCCCGGGAGATCCAGACCGCTGTGCGTCTACTGCTGCCCGGTGAGCTGGCCAAGCACGCCGTGTCTGAGGGCACCAAGGCCGTCACCAAGTACACCAGCGCCAAGTAATCTGCAAATTCCTCCTTTCCGAGTTGCCACAAAGGCTCTTTTAAGAGCCACCCAAATCTTCTTAATCGAGGCTATGACACTTGTTGGATCCCGCTGCTCTTTGTGTTCCTTGCAAACACAAGCCCACGTGCAGCTCTTACTGTCCGGGTACCCGTCTATAAACATAACGTGTTCGCTTTCAGCAAACATGAATGAAATGCCTTTTAGATCTCGTATGTCAGTAAATCATTCTGTCCTTACCTTCTGTTACCAAACTGCACCTGGCTGCTCTCTAACTGCCCCGTGCTCCCTGCTGCATCTAGGCGGCTAGAAGGAACTCTGACCCGACTAGTATCAGCTGCCTGACCGGTATTTAGCGCCTCTAGAGCAGGCTGTGCTGTCCGGGCTTCTCATTAGAAATCTGTTGACCACTGGCTATAGTTCTTCTGCAGACCAGGTACCGGTGCCAACACAACATATTTAATTCTGTCGGCTCTCATAAAGCATACAATATACATTAGTAACAATACATTGTGGCACATACACTGGCGAAACTAAGGGAGGAATAACCTTTATTAAAACACAGTGGTGGTCACCTCCCAGTCATCTGCGGACTAAATGGGCAATCCCGGATAGCCAGCAAGCACAGAAAGGTCTCAACCTGGACACATTTAAGAATTCTAAATGCGTGAAATTAGACATTACAAACAAGGTACTTTCAATATGGGGTACAGGGATTGCTGAACAGTCAGTACTGCCCAGCATCCTGCTCTCGCCACATGAGAGCGTTACTTCACCAGAGCTTGCGGTGTTTTGAAAATAACCATTGAAGTCCAGTTGTTTTTTTTTATATCTTTATATCATTGCAGATGTTGCTGTCATTTGACATACACTAGGCTGGTTCTACGCTTTAAAAAGTCAATTTCAGGCAGAAATCCTCATTCTAATGCATTATTCAAATAAGTCATATTATGTTTAGTGTTTTTATTTGTGGCTGCAGTTAAAAATGTACAGAGCCTGTCACTAGTAAATTCAAAGGTATTTAAAGGAATACAAGATTAGATCCAACTGAAACACGACAGATAACTACACTGCTACCACCTTATATTACAAATATATTATTACTTTCATCATCAATATATGTTAACAACCGACCAGTGTTATAGATTGCAGATTAAAACTCTAAAATGTGTAATTTCTACATAATAAAATGCCGTCACACAACTTGAAAAAAACAGACAGATAACCATTCAGCTAAAATGAGAAACTAAATTAAATAAGATCATAAGCTAAACACTACAATGACTATAAGCGACGCGGCGGGAATTTTAAAATCTTTAACGGCTGCTCGTTCAGCCAATCGGCAAGGGGAACGAAAGCCACATGTAGCAATAATTATCAAATGACACGCCCATTTCTTCCTCTATACTTTGTGTCCTTTCAGGTCCGACTTAACTGTATTAAAGAAGTTTGCTGTACAACCAATTCACATCAGTTGATTAGGCAACGCCAGCAGTGCAAATCATGTCTGGACGCGGTAAAGGAGGCAAGGGGCTCGGGAAAGGCGGTGCTAAGAGGCACAGGAAGGTGCTCCGTGATAACATCCAGGGCATCACTAAACCAGCTATCCGTCGTTTAGCTCGTAGGGGAGGTGTGAAGCGCATCTCTGGGCTCATCTACGAGGAGACCCGCGGTGTCCTGAAGGTCTTCCTGGAGAATGTGATCCGTGATGCCGTCACTTACACAGAGTACGCAAAGAGAAAGACTGTCACAGCCATGGATGTCGTGTATGCCCTGAAACGTCAGGGTCGCACTCTGTACGGGTTTGGAGGTTAATTTCTCTGTATCCCATTACACACAAAGGCTCTTTTAAGAGCCACCCACTCAGTCTTCAAAGAGCTGTAAGTTTACTATTATGCCCATGATTACTGGAGGAATAGGTCTGTAGCATTTTAAGATACTACAGCATATCACCCCACGGCTTTGTTACACGTAGATCCAATACATGAGTGAATAGTGACACCATCACTCGCAGCCTGTTCTGAGTGCGGGAGTTACACCGCAGACATCCGTCTCAACCATTGTATAAAGTAGGCGAAGACCACTAATCTATGCTTTTACAACGTGTAGTCAAATGAGCGTAAATCCCAGCTGTGGAACGGGTTTACATGTTGGGGGACGAGTACAGGGAAACGTAACCAGGAGACTTTCAAAAAATACAAAGCAACATAATAAACGGGGTAATAATACAAAGGGTGTCATAGCATCGATTGAGAAAGACATTATATTCTTCCTGCCCCATACCAGCCAAAATGAAAAAATATTGATTACCACCTCGTATCCAGAAGCAGTGGTTCTTTCAGGGTGGGTTTCCCACAGGAATTGAGAAATACGTATCCTGGGGAAATTATAAAGACTCTACAGGGAAAATCTTGTGGCAAGACCCTAGCGTACCATCCCCCTATCCACGAACTAATTGGTAATGTGAGTGTTGCAATGGTGCGTTAAACATTTTCTCTGCACATATGTCAGCACGGAGGGAGGAGACTGGGAGAAGACCCTGCAACAGCTCCTCTTTACATTTAACGAGGTATCTCAGGAGTCCACCAAGTTTTCTCTATTCAAGAGTCTATATGGGCGGCGAGTGATGCATCCATTAGATACGAGAAAGCTGGGAAAGCCCCTTTTTCAATCGCTTAGGTCTCCACTATGTACGGTTTCGGAGGCCAATTTCTTTGCCATGTTGAAAAACAAAAAGGCTCTTTTGAGAGCCACCCACTCAATCTTCAAAGAGTTGTAGTATGTCCATGTCCTAGAGCACAAACATACCCCCATATACCACTTATTTCATCTAGATTCTACGCATGGCAGTTTTAGAACATCTATTACTCAAGACCTGTTATTCACGTTATTAAAAGACCTTGGGCTGCACAGCGTTACAAATATCGGCCCTTACATGATCTGAAGGGAAATGCTAGGCAGTGATTAAAGCGTAAGGAACAATATGTGGGGTATTGCAAGAACGAGTAGCTTGAAATGTGATGGTTTCGCGGAGATACAAAACACCACAAAGAACATGCGGGATCTAGCAAATGTCATAGCCTCGATTGAGAAGATTTGGGTGGCTCTTAAAAGAGCCTTTGTGTTATCTTAGAACAGAGATTGCAGATTACTTGGCGCTGGTGTACTTGGTGACGGCCTTGGTGCCCTCAGACACGGCGTGCTTTGCCAGCTCACCGGGCAGCAGTAGACGCACAGCGGTCTGGATCTCCCGGGAGGTGATGGTGGAGCGCTTGTTGTAGTGAGCCAGGCGGGAGGCTTCGCCTGCGATGCGCTCAAAAATGTCATTAACAAAGGAGTTCATGATACCCATGGCCTTGGAGGAGATGCCGGTATCAGGGTGGACCTGCTTCAGCACCTTGTACACGTAGATAGCATAACTCTCCTTCCTGGTCTTTCTACGCTTCTTCCCATCTTTCTTCTGGGTCTTGGTCACGGCTTTCTTGGAGCCCTTTTTGGCCGCAGGTGCAGACTTGGCTGGTTCAGGCATTGCAATAACAAGATCTCGACAGAGTGTAAAGAAACTATTGCTAGCACCGCCCACAATCGCTGTATTTATAGGCAGTCTATGTAAATTAACCTTATCTTCAGCTCTAGGCGCTATTGGTTAGTTCTGTCACGGGATCTTTAGAAAAGCTATACCCCTTCTCCCTGTGCTGATTGGTGAGTGCCCGAACATTTTTGTCACTGGCCAGTCTGAAAACGGACCAATCACAGATGCAGTCGTTTGTTTTTCGAACATATAAATAAAGGAATGAAGGCGGAGTTTGCTACTCGTGTGTATTGAATTAACCTGAGCATAACATGTCTGGTAGAGGCAAACAAGGCGGTAAGACCCGGGCTAAGGCCAAGACTCGCTCATCTCGGGCCGGTCTTCAGTTTCCTGTTGGCCGTGTTCACCGTCTTTTGAGGAAGGGGAACTATGCTCATCGTGTGGGAGCCGGAGCTCCTGTCTATCTGGCCGCCGTGCTCGAGTACCTGACGGCTGAGATTCTGGAGTTGGCTGGAAATGCCGCCCGTGATAACAAGAAGACCCGTATCATCCCCCGCCACCTGCAGCTGGCTGTGCGCAACGACGAAGAGCTAAACAAGCTGCTCGGTGGGGTGACGATCGCCCAGGGAGGCGTCCTGCCCAACATCCAGGCCGTGCTGCTGCCCAAGAAGACCGAGAGCCACAAGGCAGCTAAGAGCAAGTGATTTACTCCCCACTGACACCCCCACAACACAAAGGCTCTTTTCAGAGCCACCCACGTTTTCTTACTAGAGCTCTATACACATTACTATTCGTTTTATCTGGGTAATCAAAGGTTCCCTGGTAGTTCTACTTTTGAGCCAGATACGGTTTCCCACAATTTAGCTGTCCCGTTTCATACACATTTTCAGCTCTAAATTATGCACGTAGCCTTTATTCTCATTGGAACTGCTCCATGGATCCTTTCAACCACATATATCAGCGGCTTCGTGTAGTAGAAAGCAGTGAGATGGGGTCTCACTTGCTGTAGAGAGAGCATTAGGTGGCTCCGAGAAGAGCCTTTGTGCTGTGTATAAAGGAGTGACGAGAAGCTGCTCTTTCCCCTTAGATTTCGAGGGCCAGCCATTCAAAATTGATTGATTTAAACACATTTCATTGGCTCTTTCAAATGCGTGTAA
>NW_027448038.1:0-16441 GCF_038048845.1 Mixophyes fleayi | reverse complement strand
ACCTTCAAACCAGCCGCTAAGAACAAGAAAGCTGACGCTCTATCTCGAGCTTTGGTGACGTCCTCTGATGTAGAAGAGGTTCCCAACCATGCTATTCTAGACCCCAAATGTATTTCTCTGGCTGCTTCATCCACCAAAATGCTACCATTTGGGAAGACCCTCGTGCCTCCTACTCTGAGGAGGAAAATCCTTTCGTGGTTCCATGCCTCTCGTTTTTCCGGACACGCCGGTGAACACAAGACCTTTGAGATTCTCTCTCGAAGTTACTGGTGGCCTTCAATGAGGAGAGACGTCAAAGAGTTTATTGCTTCCTGTGATTTATGTTCTCAGTTCAAATCCTCCCGCAGAACTCCAGCAGGGTTGCTGCGACCACTACCCATTCCGTCCAAACCTTGGACCCATATTAGTATGGATTTCGTTACTGATTTGCCACCAAGTAAGAATCACAATACTATTTGGGTAGTGGTAGACAGATTTTCGAAGATGGCTCATTTCGTCCCTCAGTCCGGTTTACCTTCCTCGTCTACTCTGGCTGAACATTTCATTAAAGAAATCTTCCGCATCCATGGATGTCCGTCTGAGATTGTGTCAGATAGAGGAGTACAATTCGTTTCCAGATTCTGGCGGGCCCTTTGTAAAACCTTGGGCATACGATTAGCACTCTCATCATCGTACCATCCGCAATCTAACGGACAAACGGAACGAGTCAATCAAGATCTTGAGACTTTTATTAGGATGTTCTCTTCAGCCAACCAAGACAACTGGGTAGAATTGCTCCCTTGGGCTGAATTCGCCCATAACAACATGTACCATGAGTCATCATCCAAAACTCCATTCTTTGTGGTTTACGGTCACCATCCGTCTTTTCCGGAATTTCCTGCCCTCCCACCCACCCAAGTTCCTGCTGTGGAGACTGCTTGTCAGACCTTCAAAAATATCTGGTCTCAGGTCAAAACCTGTTTAAAGAAGACATCTAACAAATATAAGTCTTTCGCAGATAAGAAGAGGCGGGCTATTCCACCACTAAAAATTGGAGATCGGGTTTGGTTATCTACCAAAAATATTCGTTTGAAGGTTCCATCTATGAAATTCGCCCCTCGTTTTATTGGTCCATATAGGATCATTCAAGTTATCAATCCAGTATGTGTTAAACTTCTTCTTCCTAAGAATCTTCGGATTTCCAATGCCTTCCATGTGTCCTTACTCAAACCTCTTATTATCAATCGTTTCTCGACTCCTCCCTCAGCACCGCAGCCAGTTCAAGTTCATCAGGAGGAGGATTTCGAGATTACTGAGGTATTGGATGCAAAAATTTCGCGAGGAGTCCTCCGTTTCCTCGTTCATTGGAAGGGCTTTGGTCCTGAAGAGCGTTCATGGATCAAAGCTGAAGATCTTAATGCTCCTGCCCTTCTGAAGAAGTTTTATTCCAAAAATCCGGACAAGCCCGGTTCCAGGCGTTCTGTGCCCACCTTTAAAAGGGGGGGTACTGTCACTCACCGGACTGTGAGTGCTTCTTCCCGGACTATTAGGAACCGTGGACGTCCTCTATCCTGAGGGACTGCGCATGCGCAGCCCTTTCCAAACCTTCAGTGTATGTTCCTTTAACTTAATTGGCAGATCAGGCAACCTCCCTATATTAAGCACCTGTGGTCAACACCACGTTGCCTGATCTTGGAGTCTCATTCCCCATGAGTCTCTGAAGGTGTTCCTGTGTTTCCTCGTTTATTCAGCCCAGCTGATTCCTGTGGTTTCCAAACCACTTCTACCTCTGTGGTTTCCAAACCACTTCTACTACTGTGGTTCCCATACCACTTCTACCATCTACTGTATCATCGTGACTGTGAGCTGATTCCTATCCGCTGCCTCCGTGCACTACAGTCTTCAAACCACTTCTCCTACTGTGGTTCCCATACCACTTCTACCATCTACTGTATCATCGTGACTGTGAGCTGATTCCTATCCGCTGCCTCCGTGCACTACAGTCTTCTAACCACTTCTACTCTACCATTTATTATTGGGACTGTTAGCTGATGCCTATCCGCTGCCTCCGTGCACTACAGTCTTCAACCTGCAACTCGTCTGTGTTTCATCATCGTGACTGCTAGCTGATTCCTATCCGCTGCCTCCGTGCACTACAGTCTTCAACCTGCAACTCGTCTGTGTTTCATCATCGTGACTGCTAGCTGATTCCTATCCGCTGCCTCCGTGCACTACAGTCTTCAACCTGCAACCCGTCTGTGTTTCATCGTGACTGTTTGGCTGATTCCTATCCGCTGCCTCTGTGCGCTTCAGTCTTCAGTCCTTGTCAACGCTCCCGTGTTTCCTTGAGTCTGCCTCCACTATTGCTACCCGCTATTCTCCGTGATCAACAGTGCCTGTTCAACTCTGCTCTCCCGTGTCCCATCGTTACTGCACCTGCTGGTTGCTATTGGCTACCTCCGTGTTCCCGCAGAGACCCGCTGCTGCTACTCCTCAGCACTACTCATCCATCTACTGCTGATCCGCTCTCCACGCTTTCCTGTGTTCCCTGCTGGTCTACCTACCCGTGCGCTGCACCTACTAGACCACCGCTTCACCCATCCAGGGACTTCGCATCCTGCCGGCCTCCTGCCGTTCAGGTATCTCTGCACTCCTGTCTGACTGCCTCCTGAACCACGGTATGCATACTTCTCATTGACTGTGCTGTGTATTGCATACCTTGCTGGACTGTGTTGGTTCTCCTCTGGAGTGTGCTATCCGCTGAGTCTATTGCCATCATTGACTGTGTTATCTTATGCTGGACTACTTCAAGAGACTTTCTATATTGGCAGTATTGTTCAGTCATCTATACATTTATATTGTGCATATCACTGTGGTTCAAAGTCAAGGTGCCCGTGTATATCTTGTGTTGCAGTCTCTCCCCGTGCACCTCCTCACATATATATTCAGTGGTACAACTTGCTGAAGGCAGACCACTGATCCCTGTTTCCTGTATCACCTGTTCCAGTATCCTCTCACATAGCAGTGGTACAACTTGCTATCGCAGACCACTGACTACCCGGATACCTCCACTTGGATTCCACTCCTTCACTCAGACAGCGGTACAACTTGCTATCTGCAGACCGCTGACTCTCATCACCCCCTCGTTTCTGTTGGACATTCCTCCTCACTATAGCAGTGGTACAACTTGCTACCGCAGACCACTGACTACCTTCACGTGTCCTTTGTCCATACAGTTCCTCGTGTATTACTACCTCCATATTGCCAGTGCTGCTAGTCATAGACTTTCCTGAGCATCTCATCACCTGCTATTTCCTGTTCCGTGATCACCCTGCTACCAGAGTACCATATTACCACCTATACTGCTCTGGTAAGCCTATCACCTGGTGATCCCTGGGTAAAGACTCCTAGTGCCCGTGACAGTAAGATCAGGCCATGACAGACCCAGATACGGAACCTACCGCTAAGGAGATGCTGCAGCATCTGGTCAGCCGTGTGGAGCAACAGGATGCTCGCCAACAGCTGTTACTTCAATGTTACCAATCGTTAACCTCCCAAGGAACATCTGGACAGACTGTTACAGCTAATATTGAAGCTCCTGTGCTTGCCTCCGTTTCCCCAGTGCCATCCCAGGTGTCTACAGCTCCTACGCTTCACCTGCCTACTCCGTCAAAATATGACGGGGACCCCAAAACTTGTAGAGGTTTCCTTAACCAATGTTCAGTCCATTTTGAACTCCAACCTCAAAATTTTTCTACCCATCGTTCCAGAGTGGCCTATCTTATCTCATTGTTTTCTGGACAAGCCCTGGCTTGGGCCTCCCCTCTGTGGGAGAGAAACGATCCAATTCTACAAGATAGTGCCAAATTCATTTCCACGTTCCGAAGTGTGTTCGATGAACCAGGTCGTGTGACTTCCGCTGCTTCCAGCATTCTTCGTTTGCGACAAGGCTCCCATACAGTAGGACAGTATGTCATTCAATTTAGGATCCTAGCCTCTGAACTTCAGTGGAACACTGAAGCATTAGTTGCCGCCTTCTGGCAGGGGCTCTCCGATAAAATTAAAGATGCACTGACTACCCAAGAGCTTCCTTCGTCACTAGAAGATTTGATCTCTCTTTGCCATCGTGTAGATATGAGATTTCGTGAAAGAGAGTCTGAGAAAACAACGGCTGTCAAAGCACCTCTTCGTTCAAACCCTCAATTTCGTCCAGCTCCATCCTCTGTGATTCCCATGGAGATAGGACGTTCCAAATTATCTTCAGAGGAGAGGAGACGAAGAGTAAAGAATAGACTCTGTATCTATTGTGCTGATTCCACGCATATGCTCAGCTCTTGCCCTAAGAGATCGGGAAATGCCAGGCCCTAACTAGTTCTGGAGAGGTGAAGTTAGGGTCCCTGGAGTCCTCTCCATCGTTTATGAAATCTAAAGTCTGCGCTTTTGAGGTTACGATCTCCTTTGCTACCAAATCCTTTGAGTCCCAGGCATTGATTGATTCCGGAGCAGCAGGAAATTTCATTTCTAAATCACTAGTGAATCAATGGTCCCTACCAGTGATCACTTTAAAAACACCCATTACTGTGACGGCTATAGATGGATCACGTCTCATCAACGGTCTCATCACCCAGAGTACGTCTCCAGTAACCCTTCAGATTGGTGCACTACACCATGAAGAAATTTCGTTTTTAATTCTTCCAGTTACGACAAGTCCGATTGTCTTAGGCCTTCCATGGCTTCAGTGTCACTCTCCCCAGATTGACTGGCGCACTCCTCAAGTTATGTCTTGGGGGTCTGAATGTCACCAGCGTTGTCTTTCTCAAGTTATTCCTCTTAAAGTACAGCAATCTTCCATCGCATATTCCTCCCCGGGACTCCCTCCTCAGTATGCTTCATTTGCCGATGTGTTTGATAAAGCTCAGTCTGAACGTCTTCCTCCTCATCGTTCTTGGGATTGTCCGATCGACCTTCTACCTGGCAAGACTCCTCCCAGGGGCCGGGTCTATCCTCTCTCGTTACCTGAAACTCAAGCCACATCTGAGTACATACAGGAGAATCTCCAGCGCGGCTTCATTCGACCTTCCACCTCTCCCGCTGGAGCTGGGTTCTTCTTCGTCAAAAAGAAGGATGGATCATTACGCCCTTGTATAGATTTTCGTGGACTCAACGCCATTACTATCAAGAATCGGTATCCCATTCCGCTGATCACTGAGCTATTTGATCGCATCAAGGGAGCTCGGATATTTACTAAGTTGGATCTTCGTGGTGCCTACAATTTAATTAGAATCCGTTCCGGTGACGAATGGAAGACCGCGTTCAACACCAGAGATGGGCATTACGAATATTTAGTAATGCCCTTCGGGCTGTGTAATGCCCCCGCTGTTTTCCAGGGTTTCATCAATGAGATCTTTCGGGACTTATTATATGTATGTGTCGTTGTCTACCTGGACGACATATTGATCTTCTCACAGGACCTGCCTTCTCATCACCAACATGTGGCAGAGGTCCTCTCCAGACTACGGAAAAACTCATTGTTCTGTAAATTGGAAAAATGTTCATTCGAATTACCCCAGATTCCATTCTTGGGGTATATAGTTTCCGGAGTTGGCCTGAAGATGGATCCAGACAAAGTAAATGCTGTACTACATTGGCCTCAGCCAACTACTCTTCGTGCCATCCAGCGTTTTTTAGGTTTTGCCAATTACTATAGACGCTTCATTCAAGACTTTTCATCCATTGCATCTCCTATTGTGGCCCTAACTCGGAAAGGGGCTAATACTAAGCAATGGTCATCTGAGGCTCTCCAAGCCTTTCAAATTCTCAAAGAGTCCTTCTCGTCTGCTCCCATTCTTCGACAGCCTGATGTGACACTTCCCTTCTTCCTAGAAGTAGATGCCTCTAATGTGGGCTTAGGAGCCATTCTCTCCCAACGCTCGGAGCAACAAAAATTACATCCTTGTGCCTTCTATTCTCGGGGTCTTCTGCCCGCAGAGAAAAACTATACTATCGGGGACAAGGAGTTGCTGGCCATCAAAGCTGCATTGGAGGAATGGAGATACTTGTTGGAAGGAGCTCGCCATCCGGTGACGATCTTCACGGATCATAAGAACTTGTCATATTTGCAATCTGCTCAATGCTTGAACCCTCGTCAAGCAAGATGGTCTCTTTTCTTTTCCCGTTTTGAATTAATTATAACCTTCAAACCAGCCGCTAAGAACAAGAAAGCTGACGCTCTATCTCGAGCTTTGGTGACGTCCTCTGATGTAGAAGAGGTTCCCAACCATGCTATTCTAGACCCCAAATGTATTTCTCTGGCTGCTTCATCCACCAAAATGCTACCATTTGGGAAGACCCTCGTGCCTCCTACTCTGAGGAGGAAAATCCTTTCGTGGTTCCATGCCTCTCGTTTTTCCGGACACGCCGGTGAACACAAGACCTTTGAGATTCTCTCTCGAAGTTACTGGTGGCCTTCAATGAGGAGAGACGTCAAAGAGTTTATTGCTTCCTGTGATTTATGTTCTCAGTTCAAATCCTCCCGCAGAACTCCAGCAGGGTTGCTGCGACCACTACCCATTCCGTCCAAACCTTGGACCCATATTAGTATGGATTTCGTTACTGATTTGCCACCAAGTAAGAATCACAATACTATTTGGGTAGTGGTAGACAGATTTTCGAAGATGGCTCATTTCGTCCCTCAGTCCGGTTTACCTTCCTCGTCTACTCTGGCTGAACATTTCATTAAAGAAATCTTCCGCATCCATGGATGTCCGTCTGAGATTGTGTCAGATAGAGGAGTACAATTCGTTTCCAGATTCTGGCGGGCCCTTTGTAAAACCTTGGGCATACGATTAGCACTCTCATCATCGTACCATCCGCAATCTAACGGACAAACGGAACGAGTCAATCAAGATCTTGAGACTTTTATTAGGATGTTCTCTTCAGCCAACCAAGACAACTGGGTAGAATTGCTCCCTTGGGCTGAATTCGCCCATAACAACATGTACCATGAGTCATCATCCAAAACTCCGTTCTTTGTGGTTTACGGTCACCATCCGTCTTTTCCGGAATTTCCTGCCCTCCCACCCACCCAAGTTCCTGCTGTGGAGACTGCTTGTCAGACCTTCAAAAATATCTGGTCTCAGGTCAAAACCTGTTTAAAGAAGACATCTAACAAATATAAGTCTTTCGCAGATAAGAAGAGGCGGGCTATTCCACCACTAAAAATTGGAGATCGGGTTTGGTTATCTACCAAAAATATTCGTTTGAAGGTTCCATCTATGAAATTCGCCCCTCGTTTTATTGGTCCATATAGGATCATTCAAGTTATCAATCCAGTATGTGTTAAACTTCTTCTTCCTAAGAATCTTCGGATTTCCAATGCCTTCCATGTGTCCTTACTCAAACCTCTTATTATCAATCGTTTCTCGACTCCTCCCTCAGCACCGCAGCCAGTTCAAGTTCATCAGGAGGAGGATTTCGAGATTACTGAGGTATTGGATGCAAAAATTTCGCGAGGAGTCCTCCGTTTCCTCGTTCATTGGAAGGGCTTTGGTCCTGAAGAGCGTTCATGGATCAAAGCTGAAGATCTTAATGCTCCTGCCCTTCTGAAGAAGTTTTATTCCAAAAATCCGGACAAGCCCGGTTCCAGGCGTTCTGTGCCCACCTTTAAAAGGGGGGGGTACTGTCACTCACCGGACTGTGAGTGCTTCTTCCCGGACTATTAGGAACCGTGGACGTCCTCTATCCTGAGGGACTGCGCATGCGCAGCCCTTTCCAAACCTTCAGTGTATGTTCCTTTAACTTAATTGGCAGATCAGGCAACCTCCCTATATTAAGCACCTGTGGTCAACACCACGTTGCCTGATCTTGGAGTCTCATTCCCCATGAGTCTCTGAAGGTGTTCCTGTGTTTCCTCGTTTATTCAGCCCAGCTGATTCCTGTGGTTTCCAAACCACTTCTACCTCTGTGGTTTCCAAACCACTTCTACTACTGTGGTTCCCATACCACTTCTACCATCTACTGTATCATCGTGACTGTGAGCTGATTCCTATCCGCTGCCTCCGTGCACTACAGTCTTCAAACCACTTCTCCTACTGTGGTTCCCATACCACTTCTACCATCTACTGTATCATCGTGACTGTGAGCTGATTCCTATCCGCTGCCTCCGTGCACTACAGTCTTCTAACCACTTCTACTCTACCATTTATTATTGGGACTGTTAGCTGATGCCTATCCGCTGCCTCCGTGCACTACAGTCTTCAACCTGCAACTCGTCTGTGTTTCATCATCGTGACTGCTAGCTGATTCCTATCCGCTGCCTCCGTGCACTACAGTCTTCAACCTGCAACTCGTCTGTGTTTCATCATCGTGACTGCTAGCTGATTCCTATCCGCTGCCTCCGTGCACTACAGTCTTCAACCTGCAACCCGTCTGTGTTTCATCGTGACTGTTTGGCTGATTCCTATCCGCTGCCTCTGTGCGCTTCAGTCTTCAGTCCTTGTCAACGCTCCCGTGTTTCCTTGAGTCTGCCTCCACTATTGCTACCCGCTATTCTCCGTGATCAACAGTGCCTGTTCAACTCTGCTCTCCCGTGTCCCATCGTTACTGCACCTGCTGGTTGCTATTGGCTACCTCCGTGTTCCCGCAGAGACCCGCTGCTGCTACTCCTCAGCACTACTCATCCATCTACTGCTGATCCGCTCTCCACGCTTTCCTGTGTTCCCTGCTGGTCTACCTACCCGTGCGCTGCACCTACTAGACCACCGCTTCACCCATCCAGGGACTTCGCATCCTGCCGGCCTCCTGCCGTTCAGGTATCTCTGCACTCCTGTCTGACTGCCTCCTGAACCACGGTATGCATACTTCTCATTGACTGTGCTGTGTATTGCATACCTTGCTGGACTGTGTTGGTTCTCCTCTGGAGTGTGCTATCCGCTGAGTCTATTGCCATCATTGACTGTGTTATCTTATGCTGGACTACTTCAAGAGACTTTCTATATTGGCAGTATTGTTCAGTCATCTATACATTTATATTGTGCATATCACTGTGGTTCAAAGTCAAGGTGCCCGTGTATATCTTGTGTTGCAGTCTCTCCCCGTGCACCTCCTCACATATATATTCAGTGGTACAACTTGCTGAAGGCAGACCACTGATCCCTGTTTCCTGTATCACCTGTTCCAGTATCCTCTCACATAGCAGTGGTACAACTTGCTATCGCAGACCACTGACTACCCGGATACCTCCACTTGGATTCCACTCCTTCACTCAGACAGCGGTACAACTTGCTATCTGCAGACCGCTGACTCTCATCACCCCCTCGTTTCTGTTGGACATTCCTCCTCACTATAGCAGTGGTACAACTTGCTACCGCAGACCACTGACTACCTTCACGTGTCCTTTGTCCATACAGTTCCTCGTGTATTACTACCTCCATATTGCCAGTGCTGCTAGTCATAGACTTTCCTGAGCATCTCATCACCTGCTATTTCCTGTTCCGTGATCACCCTGCTACCAGAGTACCATATTACCACCTATACTGCTCTGGTAAGCCTATCACCTGGTGATCCCTGGGTAAAGACTCCTAGTGCCCGTGACAGTAAGATCAGGCCATGACAGACCCAGATACGGAACCTACCGCTAAGGAGATGCTGCAGCATCTGGTCAGCCGTGTGGAGCAACAGGATGCTCGCCAACAGCTGTTACTTCAATGTTACCAATCGTTAACCTCCCAAGGAACATCTGGACAGACTGTTACAGCTAATATTGAAGCTCCTGTGCTTGCCTCCGTTTCCCCAGTGCCATCCCAGGTGTCTACAGCTCCTACGCTTCACCTGCCTACTCCGTCAAAATATGACGGGGACCCCAAAACTTGTAGAGGTTTCCTTAACCAATGTTCAGTCCATTTTGAACTCCAACCTCAAAATTTTTCTACCCATCGTTCCAGAGTGGCCTATCTTATCTCATTGTTTTCTGGACAAGCCCTGGCTTGGGCCTCCCCTCTGTGGGAGAGAAACGATCCAATTCTACAAGATAGTGCCAAATTCATTTCCACGTTCCGAAGTGTGTTCGATGAACCAGGTCGTGTGACTTCCGCTGCTTCCAGCATTCTTCGTTTGCGACAAGGCTCCCATACAGTAGGACAGTATGTCATTCAATTTAGGATCCTAGCCTCTGAACTTCAGTGGAACACTGAAGCATTAGTTGCCGCCTTCTGGCAGGGGCTCTCCGATAAAATTAAAGATGCACTGACTACCCAAGAGCTTCCTTCGTCACTAGAAGATTTGATCTCTCTTTGCCATCGTGTAGATATGAGATTTCGTGAAAGAGAGTCTGAGAAAACAACGGCTGTCAAAGCACCTCTTCGTTCAAACCCTCAATTTCGTCCAGCTCCATCCTCTGTGATTCCCATGGAGATAGGACGTTCCAAATTATCTTCAGAGGAGAGGAGACGAAGAGTAAAGAATAGACTCTGTATCTATTGTGCTGATTCCACGCATATGCTCAGCTCTTGCCCTAAGAGATCGGGAAATGCCAGGCCCTAACTAGTTCTGGAGAGGTGAAGTTAGGGTCCCTGGAGTCCTCTCCATCGTTTATGAAATCTAAAGTCTGCGCTTTTGAGGTTACGATCTCCTTTGCTACCAAATCCTTTGAGTCCCAGGCATTGATTGATTCCGGAGCAGCAGGAAATTTCATTTCTAAATCACTAGTGAATCAATGGTCCCTACCAGTGATCACTTTAAAAACACCCATTACTGTGACGGCTATAGATGGATCACGTCTCATCAACGGTCTCATCACCCAGAGTACGTCTCCAGTAACCCTTCAGATTGGTGCACTACACCATGAAGAAATTTCGTTTTTAATTCTTCCAGTTACGACAAGTCCGATTGTCTTAGGCCTTCCATGGCTTCAGTGTCACTCTCCCCAGATTGACTGGCGCACTCCTCAAGTTATGTCTTGGGGGTCTGAATGTCACCAGCGTTGTCTTTCTCAAGTTATTCCTCTTAAAGTACAGCAATCTTCCATCGCATATTCCTCCCCGGGACTCCCTCCTCAGTATGCTTCATTTGCCGATGTGTTTGATAAAGCTCAGTCTGAACGTCTTCCTCCTCATCGTTCTTGGGATTGTCCGATCGACCTTCTACCTGGCAAGACTCCTCCCAGGGGCCGGGTCTATCCTCTCTCGTTACCTGAAACTCAAGCCACATCTGAGTACATACAGGAGAATCTCCAGCGCGGCTTCATTCGACCTTCCACCTCTCCCGCTGGAGCTGGGTTCTTCTTCGTCAAAAAGAAGGATGGATCATTACGCCCTTGTATAGATTTTCGTGGACTCAACGCCATTACTATCAAGAATCGGTATCCCATTCCGCTGATCACTGAGCTATTTGATCGCATCAAGGGAGCTCGGATATTTACTAAGTTGGATCTTCGTGGTGCCTACAATTTAATTAGAATCCGTTCCGGTGACGAATGGAAGACCGCGTTCAACACCAGAGATGGGCATTACGAATATTTAGTAATGCCCTTCGGGCTGTGTAATGCCCCCGCTGTTTTCCAGGGTTTCATCAATGAGATCTTTCGGGACTTATTATATGTATGTGTCGTTGTCTACCTGGACGACATATTGATCTTCTCACAGGACCTGCCTTCTCATCACCAACATGTGGCAGAGGTCCTCTCCAGACTACGGAAAAACTCATTGTTCTGTAAATTGGAAAAATGTTCATTCGAATTACCCCAGATTCCATTCTTGGGGTATATAGTTTCCGGAGTTGGCCTGAAGATGGATCCAGACAAAGTAAATGCTGTACTACATTGGCCTCAGCCAACTACTCTTCGTGCCATCCAGCGTTTTTTAGGTTTTGCCAATTACTATAGACGCTTCATTCAAGACTTTTCATCCATTGCATCTCCTATTGTGGCCCTAACTCGGAAAGGGGCTAATACTAAGCAATGGTCATCTGAGGCTCTCCAAGCCTTTCAAATTCTCAAAGAGTCCTTCTCGTCTGCTCCCATTCTTCGACAGCCTGATGTGACACTTCCCTTCTTCCTAGAAGTAGATGCCTCTAATGTGGGCTTAGGAGCCATTCTCTCCCAACGCTCGGAGCAACAAAAATTACATCCTTGTGCCTTCTATTCTCGGGGTCTTCTGCCCGCAGAGAAAAACTATACTATCGGGGACAAGGAGTTGCTGGCCATCAAAGCTGCATTGGAGGAATGGAGATACTTGTTGGAAGGAGCTCGCCATCCGGTGACGATCTTCACGGATCATAAGAACTTGTCATATTTGCAATCTGCTCAATGCTTGAACCCTCGTCAAGCAAGATGGTCTCTTTTCTTTTCCCGTTTTGAATTAATTATAACCTTCAAACCAGCCGCTAAGAACAAGAAAGCTGACGCTCTATCTCGAGCTTTGGTGACGTCCTCTGATGTAGAAGAGGTTCCCAACCATGCTATTCTAGACCCCAAATGTATTTCTCTGGCTGCTTCATCCACCAAAATGCTACCATTTGGGAAGACCCTCGTGCCTCCTACTCTGAGGAGGAAAATCCTTTCGTGGTTCCATGCCTCTCGTTTTTCCGGACACGCCGGTGAACACAAGACCTTTGAGATTCTCTCTCGAAGTTACTGGTGGCCTTCAATGAGGAGAGACGTCAAAGAGTTTATTGCTTCCTGTGATTTATGTTCTCAGTTCAAATCCTCCCGCAGAACTCCAGCAGGGTTGCTGCGACCACTACCCATTCCGTCCAAACCTTGGACCCATATTAGTATGGATTTCGTTACTGATTTGCCACCAAGTAAGAATCACAATACTATTTGGGTAGTGGTAGACAGATTTTCGAAGATGGCTCATTTCGTCCCTCAGTCCGGTTTACCTTCCTCGTCTACTCTGGCTGAACATTTCATTAAAGAAATCTTCCGCATCCATGGATGTCCGTCTGAGATTGTGTCAGATAGAGGAGTACAATTCGTTTCCAGATTCTGGCGGGCCCTTTGTAAAACCTTGGGCATACGATTAGCACTCTCATCATCGTACCATCCGCAATCTAACGGACAAACGGAACGAGTCAATCAAGATCTTGAGACTTTTATTAGGATGTTCTCTTCAGCCAACCAAGACAACTGGGTAGAATTGCTCCCTTGGGCTGAATTCGCCCATAACAACATGTACCATGAGTCATCATCCAAAACTCCATTCTTTGTGGTTTACGGTCACCATCCGTCTTTTCCGGAATTTCCTGCCCTCCCACCCACCCAAGTTCCTGCTGTGGAGACTGCTTGTCAGACCTTCAAAAATATCTGGTCTCAGGTCAAAACCTGTTTAAAGAAGACATCTAACAAATATAAGTCTTTCGCAGATAAGAAGAGGCGGGCTATTCCACCACTAAAAATTGGAGATCGGGTTTGGTTATCTACCAAAAATATTCGTTTGAAGGTTCCATCTATGAAATTCGCCCCTCGTTTTATTGGTCCATATAGGATCATTCAAGTTATCAATCCAGTATGTGTTAAACTTCTTCTTCCTAAGAATCTTCGGATTTCCAATGCCTTCCATGTGTCCTTACTCAAACCTCTTATTATCAATCGTTTCTCGACTCCTCCCTCAGCACCGCAGCCAGTTCAAGTTCATCAGGAGGAGGATTTCGAGATTACTGAGGTATTGGATGCAAAAATTTCGCGAGGAGTCCTCCGTTTCCTCGTTCATTGGAAGGGCTTTGGTCCTGAAGAGCGTTCATGGATCAAAGCTGAAGATCTTAATGCTCCTGCCCTTCTGAAGAAGTTTTATTCCAAAAATCCGGACAAGCCCGGTTCCAGGCGTTCTGTGCCCACCTTTAAAAGGGGGGGTACTGTCACTCACCGGACTGTGAGTGCTTCTTCCCGGACTATTAGGAACCGTGGACGTCCTCTATCCTGAGGGACTGCGCATGCGCAGCCCTTTCCAAACCTTCAGTGTATGTTCCTTTAACTTAATTGGCAGATCAGGCAACCTCCCTATATTAAGCACCTGTGGTCAACACCACGTTGCCTGATCTTGGAGTCTCATTCCCCATGAGTCTCTGAAGGTGTTCCTGTGTTTCCTCGTTTATTCAGCCCAGCTGATTCCTGTGGTTTCCAAACCACTTCTACCTCTGTGGTTTCCAAACCACTTCTACTACTGTGGTTCCCATACCACTTCTACCATCTACTGTATCATCGTGACTGTGAGCTGATTCCTATCCGCTGCCTCCGTGCACTACAGTCTTCAAACCACTTCTCCTACTGTGGTTCCCATACCACTTCTACCATCTACTGTATCATCGTGACTGTGAGCTGATTCCTATCCGCTGCCTCCGTGCACTACAGTCTTCTAACCACTTCTACTCTACCATTTATTATTGGGACTGTTAGCTGATGCCTATCCGCTGCCTCCGTGCACTACAGTCTTCAACCTGCAACTCGTCTGTGTTTCATCATCGTGACTGCTAGCTGATTCCTATCCGCTGCCTCCGTGCACTACAGTCTTCAACCTGCAACTCGTCTGTGTTTCATCATCGTGACTGCTAGCTGATTCCTATCCGCTGCCTCCGTGCACTACAGTCTTCAACCTGCAACCCGTCTGTGTTTCATCGTGACTGTTTGGCTGATTCCTATCCGCTGCCTCTGTGCGCTTCAGTCTTCAGTCCTTGTCAACGCTCCCGTGTTTCCTTGAGTCTGCCTCCACTATTGCTACCCGCTATTCTCCGTGATCAACAGTGCCTGTTCAACTCTGCTCTCCCGTGTCCCATCGTTACTGCACCTGCTGGTTGCTATTGGCTACCTCCGTGTTCCCGCAGAGACCCGCTGCTGCTACTCCTCAGCACTACTCATCCATCTACTGCTGATCCGCTCTCCACGCTTTCCTGTGTTCCCTGCTGGTCTACCTACCCGTGCGCTGCACCTACTAGACCACCGCTTCACCCATCCAGGGACTTCGCATCCTGCCGGCCTCCTGCCGTTCAGGTATCTCTGCACTCCTGTCTGACTGCCTCCTGAACCACGGTATGCATACTTCTCATTGACTGTGCTGTGTATTGCATACCTTGCTGGACTGTGTTGGTTCTCCTCTGGAGTGTGCTATCCGCTGAGTCTATTGCCATCATTGACTGTGTTATCTTATGCTGGACTACTTCAAGAGACTTTCTATATTGGCAGTATTGTTCAGTCATCTATACATTTATATTGTGCATATCACTGTGGTTCAAAGTCAAGGTGCCCGTGTATATCTTGTGTTGCAGTCTCTCCCCGTGCACCTCCTCACATATATATTCAGTGGTACAACTTGCTGAAGGCAGACCACTGATCCCTGTTTCCTGTATCACCTGTTCCAGTATCCTCTCACATAGCAGTGGTACAACTTGCTATCGCAGACCACTGACTACCCGGATACCTCCACTTGGATTCCACTCCTTCACTCAGACAGCGGTACAACTTGCTATCTGCAGACCGCTGACTCTCATCACCCCCTCGTTTCTGTTGGACATTCCTCCTCACTATAGCAGTGGTACAACTTGCTACCGCAGACCACTGACTACCTTCACGTGTCCTTTGTCCATACAGTTCCTCGTGTATTACTACCTCCATATTGCCAGTGCTGCTAGTCATAGACTTTCCTGAGCATCTCATCACCTGCTATTTCCTGTTCCGTGATCACCCTGCTACCAGAGTACCATATTACCACCTATACTGCTCTGGTAAGCCTATCACCTGGTGATCCCTGGGTAAAGACTCCTAGTGCCCGTGACAGTAAGATCAGGCCATGACAGACCCAGATACGGAACCTACCGCTAAGGAGATGCTGCAGCATCTGGTCAGCCGTGTGGAGCAACAGGATGCTCGCCAACAGCTGTTACTTCAATGTTACCAATCGTTAACCTCCCAAGGAACATCTGGACAGACTGTTACAGCTAATATTGAAGCTCCTGTGCTTGCCTCCGTTTCCCCAGTGCCATCCCAGGTGTCTACAGCTCCTACGCTTCACCTGCCTACTCCGTCAAAATATGACGGGGACCCCAAAACTTGTAGAGGTTTCCTTAACCAATGTTCAGTCCATTTTGAACTCCAACCTCAAAATTTTTCTACCCATCGTTCCAGAGTGGCCTATCTTATCTCATTGTTTTCTGGACAAGCCCTGGCTTGGGCCTCCCCTCTGTGGGAGAGAAACGATCCAATTCTACAAGATAGTGCCAAATTCATTTCCACGTTCCGAAGTGTGTTCGATGAACCAGGTCGTGTGACTTCCGCTGCTTCCAGCATTCTTCGTTTGCGACAAGGCTCCCATACAGTAGGACAGTATGTCATTCAATTTAGGATCCTAGCCTCTGAACTTCAGTGGAACACTGAAGCATTAGTTGCCGCCTTCTGGCAGGGGCTCTCCGATAAAATTAAAGATGCACTGACTACCCAAGAGCTTCCTTCGTCACTAGAAGATTTGATCTCTCTTTG